>NC_056729.1:1575995773-1576262598 GCF_019279795.1 Protopterus annectens
ACTGAACAGAACGCTTGCAAGGAGAATTTATCAACTACAAGTGCACTTGTAAATATGTGTGTAAAATCAGTGGGACCAAACTGTGACTTGATTGGTCAGGCACTTAGGATTAAAAAAAAGCATTTTTAGAAATATCCCTGGCTGTGCTAATTGCTTGTTAAGACTGTCTAGACTATGACTATAATAGACGGGCTATTCTTAGCACATAGGACATAACTATAGCTTAGTCAAAGTGACACTGCACGTTTCTAACAGACCCTCCTAGGAAATCTGGAAGACAAGGAAGTAACAAAGCTACATTAGAGCTCAGCTCCTGGGTATTTGAAATAAATGCACTGAATAATGATCTACTTTTTCTCTGTTAAATGACAATTAATACATCTCTGTGGAAAAATAGAAGTGTGGTGCAGTCATGGAAAAAGACAGCATAAATGGTATGATATTGTTGTCTGATCAAACATTTATAAAGTATACAGTATTTGCCAACATCCTACTTACTTTTACTGCTGTCCTTCTGTCAAGTGAGGAAAGGATTGCATTTACCCTGAAAATTTCATTTTAAAGTTTAAATTGTTCAAACAAGTGATACAGTTTTGAAACAGACCAGAAAATGATTATAGAAAGTTAGTTTTCTTTTTTAATGTGCAAGCTGTAAACCGGCAAGATATCAAATCATTTAACAGAAGTATGCATTTAGAATTAAAATTACATAAATAATACCGTCAACGAAGTTGTCAAGTTAAAAATACTGATGCACTTCTGCTATATCGCCATTTAGTGCTACAGAGCAATAACAAAAATAATACGCGGTTTGGTTACAATATTAAGAATTCCTAATTTTTTAGCAAGGGCACAGATTGTTTGAAAAAGTGAACTGGCACTAATGCCATGGTTAATTTCTTCTACAGTGAGGAAACAAATTCTTTGGTGGGTTTGTACATGGAAAACAGTGATAGCAACAGACTCGAATATGCATTCATACCATTTCTCAACTGGTTAGGATATGCAGACTGTGTGAGTTTGTCTGCTAACAGATAAAGATTTTGCCTTGGAAGAGAAACCTTTAAGCATGTTTAAACCCGTGGTGGTGCAGCGGTAGCGTTGTTGCCTCACAGCAAGAGGTTCTCCCGTTCGATTCTCAGCTAGTGTGCGGGGAGTGCCTTCTGTGTGGAGTATGCATGTCCTCCCCGTGGGTTGCGTGGCGTTCCAAAAGACATGCGTGAATGGACGTGCCTTCGTTGAAGGTTGGGCATCGAGCTGGCAACTCGGCACCGTGAAAATCTACTGCCAATCATTAGCGGACCGGAGTTCCGCTTTGGCGACCCCTAACCGGGAATAGCCGAAAGACAACAGACTGTATAGTTCACACAGTTCACACTACTGTAATATTTATTTCATATATATACACACACACACACACACACACATACATGTACACGTACATGTGTGTGTGTGTGTGTATATATATATATATATATATATATATATATATATATATATATATATATATATATACACACACACACACACACACATATATATATATATATATATATTGTGTGTTTGGAAACTGGAGGAAGGTCAAGATCGAAGAAACTAGAGTAAAGAAATGTGACAAGATAATACGTCTGCAGAGCAAAAGTAAAACTGTACAAGTGATAAAGATAATGTGAATCTATATTACAATGGGAAATGAGACATTAAAAATAGTATGTTGGAATGTTAATGGGATGACTGACCATCAAAGCACTCAAGAGTTCGGGATTATCTTATAAAAATGATGCATCATGTTATCATGCTCCAGGAGACCCATTTAGACCAAAGATTTTAGAGTACATTAGCTAAATTAGGTTTCAGTGAGGGTACTGAGCTAGTTATACAGGACAAGGTGCAGGGGTGTAACAACCCTGATATCAACAGGACACAATTACTGATTGGAGAAGATTAACAGACAAGGAGGGGAGATGTATGATGCTGAGAGACTAATGGCATGACAAAAAGAGTACAGCAGCTGATCCATACATCCCTCCTACAACACAATGAAGCAATGAAGCAAAGAAAATGATGGATGGATGAAATAATCTTCTTTTACCAGGGAATATTACTATGTGGGATGTAACTGGAATATTATAAGATGCAATTCAAATGCAATTACTCAGTAATAACTGGCCTGAAATTTTCTTAAAGTAAACACTTAAGTTAATGGATGTGGCAGAACGTACAGTTGTGTAAGTAAACTTACCATAACAGAAGAAGTTCGAATAATCACTGCTGTAGTAGCCTTTGCCATATGGGTTATACACTTCCAGTAATATAGCAGTTTGCCAGCTGGCACAGCTTCAGTACCTTCCTGGCATCCAAATTGTCAGGCAGCTCGAGTTGTGCTGACTAAAAACAAGTCTGGGCTCCAAGCCCTTCAGATCTTTCCTGCCAGCAGAGAGAGAGAGGGAATCTAAAACCTAAAAAGACAATGTTAGGAAAACAGAAAATCAATGTCCACACCCTGGCATGAAAAAAAGAAGAGGGGTGGAGGGTGGGAGTGGCTACTTCAACAGTTATAACTCTAATATCTACTGTAATAGTAAGTTTACATATGCAGCTGTACTATATTCATCATACTCATCACTGCTACAGTAGCCTTAGCTGTATGGGTAGATTACCATAACTAACTACATTTAGGAGGTCGAAGCAAAAGAGTCCAAGAGTCCCTGGAGAATGGTCTTAGCAAAGCCTGATCTAGAACTAGAAAAGGAATCAAGTGTTTACTGCGTTGCAAAAAGTACACACAGAGGACCAAGTACCAGATTTTAGAATACTTCTAGAACACAACCCTTTCCAAAACGCAACAGATGAAGCCAAGGCCCTGACAGAGAGGGACTTGACCCTGCTTGGAATAGATTTGTTATGGTGAGTATAACAAAAGGTAATAGCCTTAGAAAACCATTTTGAAACAATCTGTTTTGACACAGGTTGTCTCTTCTACTTATCTTAACAAGAAATGCACCATTGATCCGATGATATAAAAAATTTAGTTCCTGAGTTGTTTATGGATATCCACGGTATTGAGTACCCTTTCTTCTTCATTTTTGGATTCAGAGAAGAAAATAAGGAGATGGACAGTTTGGATTAAAGTAAACTCAGATACCACTTTAGACATAGAAGGATTAGTTCTCAAAGAAACTCTGTCCCTGTGGACAATGAGATGGGGTTGACTTACCATAAGGCTAAGTACTTAAAACTAAGATACCCTTTTTTGCAGAGGTCAGAATGATCAGTAAAACTGTTTTCCATTTTAAGAACTTTGAGTCAGCCAGGTTAGCTGGTTCAACTGGAGAAAGTGTGCTTCTCTAACTCAAATAAGATCCCAAGGGGAATTTATTTTGAAGGACTCTTATGGAAAAACCTCTTTCAAAAACATTTTGACATAAGATTGCACTGAAAGAAGAGGATTCACAGGCAAACTTGCTGAAATGGCCAATTAATGAAGCTTGATAGAGGAATAAGAAAGGCCATAGGATAGTAACTCACACAAATATTGTAAAACCAGAGAAATAATAGTTGTGTAAAATCTTACCATAACCAGTATACAAAAGCCTTTTACCACTGCTACATACATGGGACGTCGCACATAGGCCAAAGGCAGGTATCGGCCATAAAAGTGATGTCCACACATCATTCTCTGAACTTGTGTGCCGCAAGTCTGAATTCCATCTTCAAATGTTGGTCTGCTCTCCCGAGTTGCTGGTTGCTGCACATGTCTGTTCAGATAAATGCCACATTGGGGTTTTTCCTTACTTTTACTACTGCTGTTCTGTCTGAGGTTACATGTCATCCAAAGGCAAGTATCATTGTGGAAGCAGATACCACATAAAGACAGCCACAACCAGTGGCTTTTCTGTTTAGGTCCAAACCACAACCATACGTCTTGCTCTATATGTCAGACATTTGTTCCCAAAACTTTGCGTACCTGCCTTCACTCTCTTAATATTTTCCTTGAGAGTCAAAGACTTAAAAGGTTAGCGCGCAACATTATGGAGGATACATCAGGGCCTTCTGCTGAGCCTGTGAAGAAGGCCAAAGAGCTTAGGCCTGAAGCTTTGCTTGCACCTCCCATTCTGGATGTCCCTCTCGAGGTCAGTAAAGCCCTGAAGGCCTGTTTGGAATTTGGCTCAGATTCCTTGGCGGGTACCGGAGTGGAAGCCGTCAGGGAGTCAGCCATTGGTGCATCCACGAAGGTATTGCAAACATCCATTTTGGATGAGCAGGGAGAACCTAGACTCATTATATATGAAGGCCCTTAAGGTACTCCTCAGATCTTGGTTAGGGAGGAAGTACCGATGACTGTTATAGAATGCAGGCCAACATCAGGTCCTTCTGTGAAGATTGGGGAAAGATGGGCGAAGGCTGACAGCCTAGTCAAATAGAATTTGATACATAATTCTATCATTTGTATAAATAAATGTAAAATACAGGCTTGTGTTTTTAAATGAAAGAAAACACTGTAAAATGTAAACTTCAAGATTGCTGCAACATTGCCATCTGCTGTAAGGAAAATCAAGCCAAGCATTTCAAATGATCTTTGAAGTTACAATTATCTAAAAAATGGTGCCGAAGTGACTGGCTGAACACATTCTTTCTATTCTCTTAAATAATTGTTTAGAGTATACATGTGAAATGTCTTTTATTGTTGTAGATTCCTGAGCAGGTGGTAGCTTGCTAAATAATGCAGTTTGTGGCCTGGGAACTCCAGACTAAGTGTCAAAATTATGTAATCTGGGAGGGCCTTAGCAGAGCTGTTTGTTAGTGTTTTAAAAACAAGAAGTTATGTACTCACCATAACGTTCGATGTATGTAGTCCACCTCACCTCACATTCTTACCCGTGGGTTCGGAGCTGAATGTCGGCTCCGACTCAGCCAAACTTTTCTAGCTCGAAGTCTTTCTATTGATTGGGCTAAGATGGTATCCCATGCTGCACTGCTCTCTATACCCAGATCTAGTTTGCTGCGGGAACCAGCACTCATTCTCCATGCATAACACCACCTAAGGAAAGGAAGAACAAACCAAGAATGAAGGAGCTCTGAAACCAGACCTAACCTCCAGATCCTCCAGGACGGGGAAAGGAGGGGGGGTAAGTAAGAATGTGAGGCGAGATGGACGACATACATCGAACGTTATGGTGAGTACATAACTTCTTGATGTTATGTAGTCCAATCTCGCCTACATTCTTACTCATGAGACAGCGTCCCCAGCACCTAAATCCTGGGAGGCTCAGTGGAAAATACTGCTGAGCACTGTGGAACCAAAGGAAGACCTGCCCCTAGATACCACATCCAACTTGTAATGAGTAACAAAGGTGTGAGGAGATGCCCAAGTAGCCGCAGCACAATCATCATCCATAGACAATCTGGCCTGAAAAGCTGTAGATGTAGATACAGACCGAGTGGAGTGAGCCTTCACCCAGAACGGTAGATCTTTACCCCCTGAGGATTAAATGAAAGAAATACAGATGGAAATCCACCTGGACAACGTGACTTTAGAGACAGGAGACCCAATTCTGTTTTCCAAAAAGGAAACAAACAACTGATGAGATTTTCTGAAGTCTTTCGTTCTGTGCAAATAAAAACGTAATTGTCTGTGCACATCCAATTGATGAAATTTGAATTCTGCCTTGTTTGAGAACTGGGGAAAAACACTGGCAATTCAATAGATTGGTTAAGGTTACTGACTGACTCCACTTTGGGAAGGAAAGAGGGGTTCGGTCCGAGAGAAATCCTATCCTTATGAAAAATCAAATAAGGGGGTTTGATTGATAAAGCTTGAAGCTCCGAAACGTGTCTGCCTGATGTGATGGCTACTAAAAAAGCAGTATTCCAAGTTAAGAATTTTAAATCGCAAGTGGCTGCAGGCTCAAAGGGGGGTGAAGTAAGACCCTGTAGAACATAGTTTAAGTCCCAAGGCATAACAGGTTCCGATACCGGAGGACAAAGTAACAACGTGCCCTTCAGGAAAGCCTTACAGAGTCTATGTGCCATCAGGCTACGCTCGTCTGCGACATGAAAGGTAGAAATCGCCGCCAATTGGACTTTAATGGTTGCGGCCACTGAACCCTGGTTAAACAGCATAGACAAGAACTCCAATACAGACGAAATTGGAGCTCTGTAAGAGTCAATCTTTTTGGCATGTGCCCAGATTGAAAACCTCTTCCATTTGCTGTAATAAATCTTACTGGTCGATAGCTTATGAGAGTAAGATAAAATATGAACCACCTCCGGCAAAAAATGATGAAGCCTAACTATTGACGGAAGTGGAGTAGCTAGGCTGTCAACCGGAGGGTCCAAAGAGAGGGATGGAGCTGCCATGACGTGTGTCAATAAGTCTGGTTGTTGGTCCAGAATACAAGGAGCTTCCATAAGGTAGGGATGGAGAAAAGGGAACCAAATTTGATGAGGCCAGTGTGGGGCAATCAGAATCATTCTGCTTCTCAAAGATTGCACTTTCTGAATAACCTTTGACAGCAAGGGGACCGGAGGGAAGGCATATAGTAGACCGGAGGGCCAATTGTGGACTAGAGCGTCCCTGGGTGACTCCCCCTGAGGGGGGATCAATGTGAAGTAGCTGCTGCATTTGGCATTGAGGGGGCTGGCAAAAAGGTCGCAGCAAGGCTGACCCCACCTGCAGAAGATCTGTTCCACAACTTGACAGTTCAGGGACCACTCGTAAGGCATCAGAATAGCTCTGCTTAGCCTGTCTGCAATCACACTGGACTTTCCCGGAATGTGCGTTGCCACCAGAAAACATTGGGAAGACACTGCCCACTGCCACACTTGAATGGCCTTTCTGCAAAGGGGGTAAGACTTGGTTCCTCCCTGCTTGTTCAGATACCACACCACTGACATGTTGTCTGAGTGGATTGCAATAGTCCCGAGAGGAAGAACACTCTGGAGTAGTTGCAACGCTAACAGCACAGCTCTCATCTCCAGGACATTGATATGCAGATGCATCTCGTGCTCTTGCCACGTGCCTTGGACTGTCCTGCCTAGATAATGCCCCCCCCCAATCTGGGAGGCATCCATGGTCACCGTGGCAACCGGGGGTGCAGGAACAAAGGGCTTTCCCACATTCAGGTTGTCGGTGCAAAGCCACCAACTTGAGATCTTGTTTGCACCTGTCTGTGAGGGGAACAGGGTGAGAAAGTGGAAGACGTTGAAGAGACCACTGGGCAAAGAGTAGCCACTGAAGGAGCCTCATATGTAACCTTGCCAGAGGGACTAACATAATCGTAGCAGCCATTGTCCCCAACAATTGGAGGACCCATCTTGCCTTTGCTCTTCTCAGAGGGAGCAAGACGTGAACTTGTTGCTGTAGGACTCTGACTCTTTCCTGTGGTAGAAATGCCCGCATGAGGACGGTGTCTAGTTCGGAGCCTATAAAAGTGACATGCTGTGAGGGCAACAAGGCAGATTTTTCCCAGTTTAATGTGATGCCCAACTGTTGACATAGGTTGATAGTAGCGTCCCTGGTTTGAAGTAGTAGATGCCTGGTGGTGGCAGTAAGGAGCCAGTCATCCAGATATGGAAACACTTGGAATCCCTGACGTCTCAGGTGAGCAGTCACCACCACTGTCATGCATTTGGAAAACACCATGGGGGCTGTGGTGAGATCAAAGGGCAGGGCTCGAAACTGAAAATGACTGGTTCCCAGCCAGAAGCGTAGATGACTTCTGGATGCCCTGTCCATCTTTATGTGGTAGTAAGCATCCTTGAGGTCGATGGAGCACATCCACACTTCTTTTACCAACAATGGGAGAATAAACTGCAATGTGACCATTCGGAACTTGGACTTTTGCACATGGGTGTTCAATTGACTGAGATTCAATATGGGTCTCAGGTCCTCTGTCCTTTTCAGCACCAAAAAGAATCTGGAGTAAGTCCCTAATCTGATCTGGTCCGAGGGAACATGTTGGATGGCTCCTTTTTCTAGCAGCTTTGAAACTCTGAAGCTGCGTAATCCCTCTGACTGGGTGGAACATCCGGGATTTTCTTGATTGGAGGGGGATTTGACAAGAAGCGAATGACATATCCTCTGGAAAGTATTCGTAGAACCCATTGGTCCTGGGTGATATCTTGCCAAGCCTCTGGGTATAGTGAGATTTGACCCCCGACTGGCTCTGGAAACGCACAGTCGGGCCTCCCATCAGAAGCGACGGTAGGGAGAACCACGAAAGGAATGGTGGTCTCCTGAGTTGCGGGGGCCTCCTCTGCCCCTAGGGTGACGTCTCCCTGAATAACCACTCCCTCCCCTGCCCCTGGAGGGGGGCTCACCTTGTGCACTGGGAAAAAACCTCTGTGATTTCTTGAACCACATTTTGCCACCCCTCTGGGCCTTGGGATAAGGCCTAGAGGGAAATGAAAAAAGTACAGTTTTGTACCTACCATAAATGTAGATGTTCGAGTGTACACCCAGCTGCAGTCATCACACTTGGGTTATCCTGTCGTCAGGCGGTCCCGCAGTCGGCAGGAATTCCAAAGTCTTGGTCCGGCGTCGGTTGCTGTCGCTTCTTCCCTGACGTCAGTGCGCCTGGGGTATATATAATGCAACCAACGCCATTTTCTTCAGTTTTTCTTGCCCCAGATGTCAGGTGCCCCCAAAAAGGTGGTCAGTAATTAGTACCAAATTGAGTAAACTTGCACAAACACAAAATCCCTTCAGCTATAAGCAAATACATCAGGAAGGTATTGAAGAGATTTAGCCAGTAGGTCAGAGGGGATGGAGGGAGGGTAACCTGGACTGCAGCAGGGTGTACACTCCAAGATCTACACTTATAGTAGGTACAAAACTGTACTATGTTCATCATGTTACCCTGCTGCAGTCATCACACTTGGGTTGAATCCCAAAGCTAAGGATGGGAGGAGGTATCATAGAGGGTTAGAGGAGGCTAGAAGGCCCTGCAGAACTCCAATGGCGAAGCCCGCCCTGGTCTTAGAGTAAAGTGGTAAGTGATAGTGTTTGGTAAAGGTGTGTACTGAACTCCAAGTTGCAGCTTCCAAAATCCCCTTGGTTGGAACCCCCCCTGAGAAAGGCTGTAGAAGTAGCTGTTGCCCTGGTAGAGTGGGGCCTAATGGTAGCAGGAACTGGTTTTCCATGATGGGTGTAGCAAAAACGTATGCAATGACCTATCCATTTGGAAATGGTTTGCTTTGATATAGCCTTCCCTTGAGAAGCTGTAGAATAGGATACAAAGAGCTGGTCAGATTTTCTGAAAGCCTTAGTTTTGTCCAAGTAGTAATGAAGTTGCCTGTGAATGTCCAAGGAATGCAGGAGTCTCTCACCTTTATTCTGTGGATTTGGGAAGAAGGTGGGTAAGTGGATGGTTTGGTTTAAAGCCACACTGGAAACCACCTTAGGCATAAAGGAAGGATTAGTTCATAGAGAAACTCTGTCTTGATGAAAAATGAGGAAAGGTTCCACTGCCATTAGTGCCTGTAGCTCTGAGACTCTTCTAGCTGAAGTTATTGCTAGCAGCAGGGCAGTCTTCCATGATAGGAAATGAAGATCTGCAGAGAAAGGTGGTTCAAAGGGAGGTAGCGTTAGTTTTTCCAAAACAAAATTGAGGTCCCATGTTGGTGTAGGTACTCTCCTGGGTGGTCTAATGTTTTTTGCCCCTCTGAGGAACTGCCTTAGAAGTGGATGCGAAAATAAGGGTGGATCCGTGTTGTAGTGGGCCAAAATAGCTGAAGCATGGATTTTAATGGAGGAGAAAGAAAGTCCTTTGTGCAACATCTCAGTTAAATACTGTAGAATGTGAGGCTGAATTGTGTCTTGGCCTTTAGACTGGTTCCAGGCACAAAACCTTTTCCATTTGTCTGAATAAGCCTTCCTGGTGCTTGGCCTCCTAGCTTCCAGAATAACATCCATAACTGCTTGGGAAAGAGGAGCTGGCTGGATGCTTAGTTGATCTGCCATGCAGCCAGATTTAAGGTTTTGAGCTGGCTGTGAAGAATCTGATTGTTTTGTTGTGTGAGTAAATGGGAAATTTGTGGTAATATCCATGGTGGGCCGTGGGCCATATTCCTCAATAGCGGGTACCAGTGCTGGCGTGGCCAGTCTGAGGCTATGAGAATCAATCGTGGTCTCTCCTTTTTGACTTTCAGAAGTACCTTTGTGAGGAGAGTGAAGGCATATACTGTCAGGTTTTTCCAACTGAAAGACAGTGCGTCCACTTTCCACGCTTGATGGTGAAGTGCCCTTGTACAAACTTTTGTTAGTTGATGGTTTTGAGGGCTGGCAAACAGGTCCATGTCTGGAAGGCCCCATTTTTGAGTTATCATTGTAAATACTTGTGGATCTAGTTTCCACTCGTGGGGATCCATGATGTTTCTGTTGAGGTCGTCTGCCAATGTATTCTTCTGTCCTGGCAGGAACTGAGCTTGTAACTGAACTTGGTGAGCTAGAGCTGTGTTCCATAAGGTCATTGCTTGCCTGCACAGAGGGTAGGAGTGAGTACCCCCTTGTTTGTTTATGTACCACATTACTGTGGTGTTGTCCGTCTTTATTGTCAGTTGTCCTGGATGTAATAGATCCATGAAGGCTGTCAGAGCTTTCTGTACAGCTAGCATCTCTTTTTGATTGATGTGCAGATTCCTTTGATCTGCAGTCCATACGCCTTGAACCCACTGTCCTGCCATGTGAGCCCCCCAGGCGTAATCTGATGCATCTGTTGTGATAGTTTGCCTGGCTGGGGGCAAGGTGAAAAGCTGACCCTTGTTGAGGTGACATGCCTGTGACCACCATAGAAACTCCTGTTGTAGGCAGGGATTGAGAGATATTGTGTCCAAGCTGTGGCTGTGTTGAGACCATACGCTTTTTAGGTACCACTGTAATTTCCTCATATGCAGCTTTGCAAATGGTATTAGTAGTATGCAAGATGCCGTGAAGCCCAAGGCCTACAGAATTTTTCTTGCAGTTAATTGGGCCTTTGTTGCCATTGTTTTGAAATATTGAGTCAGTTGTAGTTGTTTATCTGGCGTCAGATAAGCCTTCTGAGCCGTTGTATTCAAGCTGGCACCCAGGAATATCATGTTTTGTGAGGGTACTAGTTTTGACTTCTTTTCGTTTACTGTGTACCCAGGCAATCTAGTAGATGTTTCACAAAAGCCAGATGATGTAATAGAATGTCCTTGCTTTCTGTTTGGATGAGGCAGTCGTCCAGGTATGGGTACATTTGAATTCCTCTTTGTCTGCAGTATGCAATTACTGGTGCCAGGCATTTTGTGAAGACTCAGGGTGCAGTAGATAAGCCAAAGGGCAGTGCAGAGAATTGGTAATGGGTTGAACTTGCAATGAAACGGAGGTATCTTCTGCAACTTTGTCTAATAGGGACATGCAGGTATGCCTCCTTGAGGTCCAACGTTACTAGCCATGCTTCCTTGCCCAACATGGGAAGAAGCTGCTGTAGTGTTAGCATCTTGAGTTTAGGTACTTGCAAGTAGGTGTTTAGAATTGAAAAGTCCAGAATTGGTCTCCAGGCATTGTCCTTTCTGGGCACTAGAAAGAGTCTCGAGTAAAATCCTTGACCTTGCTCTCGAGTAGGTACCAGTTGAATGGCTCTCATGTCCATGAGAGCTGTAATTTGTTTTTGTGCCTCTGCCCATTGATTTTGTGGCAGGTTTGGCATTCCTCTTTTCATGGGCAAGATGTGAAAATGGAATCTGTATCCTCGTAAAATTATGTCTAGGACCCATTTGTCCTTTGTGACAATGTGCCAGTTGTCTGAAAAAAGTGCGAGTTTTCCTCCCAAGGGGGCTGCCAAGAGAGTGTTGCTTGGCCAGATGAGGTGCAAGTCATTGAGTTTGCCTTCTGGTAGATTGGGACCTGTCTTCTCCTCCCTTCTGTGTTGTAGTGCCCCATTGGCGACGTTTGTACTGGGCTTGTGGTTGTCCTCTGCCCCTTGGGCGTCTGTATTTACCCCTCTGTGGTCTGTCTGTAGCTGGAAAGGACCAATTTTTTTTTGGCCAGTTTCTGCTGAAGCAAGGGGGCTGTACCTGTAGGAAATCTTTGACTGTCTGCATAGATTTTGCCTTATCCTCCATTTTCTTTAAGACTTCTTCTGCTTTAACTCCAAAAAGAACATCCTGCTGTAAGGGAGCATCTAGAAGTTTTGCTTTAACATGATCAGGTAGAGTTTGTTCCTTTAACCAAGCATGCCTACGTATAACAGACCCAGTGACAGCTGCTCTGCAGGAGGCCTCCAAAGAATCAAACCCACATTGTAAGGTATGTTTGCCCACCTGTTCAGTGGCATGCAACAGATCCTGCATTTCTTTCAATTCAGATTGTTGAGGGAGAGTGGTCATTTTTTGCTTTAACTGAGAGATTAGAAATTGCTGATACTTAAGCATGTGAAATTGGCAATTTAGTGCCCTCATAGCTAGAGTGGCTGAGGTGTAAACCTTTTTCCCCCACCTGTCTAGTGCTCTGGAATCCCTCTCAGAAGGTACAGGATTTTTAGCCATAGAAGCCTTAGTCCCCTTGGGACCCTGGGAGATTGTCTCTGGGTCAGCAACAGGGTTTTTGTAAAGAAATTTGTGGGAATCAGGCACTCTATAATATCTGTTAGGCTTAGCCGGAGCAGGAGGAAGAGAATCAGGGTTAAAACTGGATTCTAAGTAAACATCATCCACAATGTCTAAAACTGGTGGGATGGCAAGTCGTCTGTGTTGGGGGAGTAAAAGAAACTCTCTGAGCCTTTTCTTCGAGTCAGAGTAGTCCTGACCTTCCCAGTGAAAGTGTTCCCTCAGTGTGTAAAGTTTCCCCAAAGGAGTAGTCTTCAGGAGGAGAAGCTGAGGGAATGGAATCCTCAGCATCAGAATCTTCATAAGGGGAGAAGGAGTAATCTTGGTCCTCAGAGGAGTCTGAAGAAATGGACACTTGTTCAGAGGATGCATAATCTTCCTCTTGTCTAGGCCTTTTGTCAGGAGGGGGCTGGGAACCCCTGATTAAAGTGATCAAATCTTCAGCCATTTTGAGCATCTGTTTCTTAGGCATGGGGCCTTGAACAGGGGACTGAAGTGCAGTCTTTTTAGATTTAATAGGAGTCTTCGTCTTAGAAAACGATTTAATGGTGAGCGTCGTCGGTCTGAAAATGCCTTCAGAAACAAATGACGTTTCTGCAGCACTGACATCTTTTTCAGCAATGTTGTCGGTAGGGCCTGAACTAAATGGCTGTGTCGGCCTGGTACATTCTGTAAAAAATTCTGAAGCGGTCTCGAGTTCCAGATCTGCGGTAGTCAGGGGCTGCGTCGGAGCCTCAATGAGGACCGGAAAACCAGAAACCGGGCCAGTCGAGGCCTCGGAATCTGGCTTAGGCCTGGGCTGTCTGTCCCCTTGCGTTTTTTTGTGCATGCCAGTAGTCGGTTGCTCCGACGGCATGGTGTAGTTAAATTTCCTACCGAAGTAGTGTCGTGCGAAATCAAAGCGTCTTTTAATAGTACGCTTATTAAACCTAGCACAAAATGACAACTAGTGACGTCATGGTCTGGGCCTAGGCAAGGTATGCAATAAGAATGAAAATCCTTATGAGGTATTTGCTTCCCACAAGAAATACAATTATTAACTTTTTCTGACATCGGTCTGAGGCAAGAAAAGTCTCCCCAACGGGGTACTTAGCTTTATAGAAGACTTCGGTTTGAAATTTGAATTCGAAAATCTCAGTAGTCGGCCGACCGGCACTTGCGAACTGCTTCTGCTTCGGGCACCGCGCAGCAAGAAAGACTGAAGAAAATGGCGTCGGTTGTATTATATATACCCCTGGCACACAGACGTCAGGGAAGAAGCGACAGCAACCGACGCCGGACCAAGACTTTGGAATTCCAGCCGACTGCGGGACCGTCTGACGACAGGATAACCCAAGTGTGATGACTGCAGCAGGGTAACACGATGAACATCTGACTCCTACGGCAGACAGCGTTTTTCCCTCTTGCTCGCACCTGGTGAGAGTGTCTTTCACTTTGGTTCCGAACAAAGAGGAACCATTAAAAGGGGCATCAGTGAATGAAGACTTGAAGGCCTCCACGAAATGACCAAGGCACATCCAGGCCTACTTCCTAAGAGCAACTCCTGAACTTGCTGCCCTACTCACTCCTTCGGCTGCATAGGAGATTAGCCTCATGGAGAAGTTTGCAATGGAACTGAAGATAGACAACTGAGCGTTGACCGCCTGAGCCACCGCCTCAGAAACGTTACCCGTGAGAGTATCTCCAAGCTCCTTGAGGAGATCTCTCTGGAGCCATGTAAAGTGTGATAAATAATTCAGTGACCGTAAGGTAAAGGTCACTGAAGAAAAAGTACGCTTCCCGTACTGGTCCATGGTCCTAGACTCCTTGTTAGGGGGATGGATGGTGGAAGAAGACTCAGCTAATTCCTTCTGATGGATGGTGGAAGAAGACTCAGCTAATTCCTTCTAAGTGGCAGCTGCCACCACCATGGCATGCACAGGGACTCCCTTGGACAGAAATTCCTTATCAGGAGAAGCAGACAAAAATGTATTGGGTCTCCTGGGGACTGGTTCCACAGAGTCAGGGGCCCCCCCCCTCGACAAACAAATCCATTAGCTCGAAGGGTAAAGATACCCAGGAGGTGGAGGGCTGAGCACCAAAGGCCTTCAGAAAGACCGACTCCTCCTCGGAGGGGGCTTTGGATGGCCAGTCACCTCTTTGTTTCAAAATCTCTAGGATGTCAGAGAAAGAAACATCCTCAGAGGATGACTTGGGGGACCCCTCCGATTCCTCGAGGTCGGTGTCTGATGGGAGAGATTCATCCTCAGAATCTATGTGCTTCCTCTTGCACATCTTCTTTCTGGGTGGCTCCTCAGGCAAAAACTCGGATGGGGCCGACAGAAATGTGGGGACCACTCATGGGGGTACCCTGAGGCCTTGGGGCTCCACTGTCTAGAGATAGAAGGTGATCAGTGACCGGCACCGGTGTAGTAGGGGACAGAATGACTGGCCTGCATGATGCCGCTGACGACCTGGCCAGCGAGCTCTGCATGGCCTCGAAGGCTGGTCCCCCCCCCCCCGAGTCTGAAGAACGACCAGCCTCTGAAGCCACGACAGAAGTCAACCTTCCCCGCACCGAAGCGCTGAGAGGGAGACTAGGACCCGAGGAGTGTCCCGAAGCCTATCCCTCGGGTCCGACCGAAGAATCCTGAGTCCTGAACCCGTGGACTGAGCCGACGGGGTCAGAGCTAATGTCGGCACTGATAAGCCAGGAGGGGCTGTCGGAACCGACCTAGGGACATCACGCGAAACCAAGCACTCTGGCTCCAAAAGCTGAGGTGTGCTCAGAGGAGGAAGTATTGAAGCAGGTTGAAGGACCGGCTCCGGAGCCAACTGGGTCGGAGCCGAGAATAATTTTGCCAAAACCGGTGACTGAAGGAGTCTCTGCTTCACTCTATCGACGTCCACATCTGATAAGTTCCTGGAGGATTTAGAGGATAGAGAATGTGATCGAGACCTCCTCTCCGAAGGGGACCTGCGAGGAGGGGATAATGGCTTAACACTAGGCGATCGGCTCTGAACAGGTTCCAAGAAAATTGGAGCTGAAGCAGGTTCCATGACAACTGACACTTCCTGCGGCCCCGAGGACAATGGAGCCGAGGATGTTGAAGCAGACTTTGCTATTTTCTCCGGTGGCTCCGAGGAGACTGATGGAGCCGGAGATCTCTTTTTTGATTTAGAAGATTTAGCCTTAGAGCTGGAAGCACTCTCCAGACCCTCCTCTAACGTGGGTTTTAGAAGTCCCTTCAAAATCAATTTATTCTTTCTTTCCTGAAGAACTCTCGGACTAAAGGCATGACAGAAGCTGCACGACTCCTGGAGAGGAATCGCTCCCAGACAATATACACAGACGGAATGTCCAACGGTAATGGACATTTTGTAACTGCACCTAGAACACTTCTTGAAGCCCGAGGGCTTGTGCTCCTTAGTATCTTTGTACATAGTTAACCAACAAATTAAAGCATCAAGACAAGCAAACACTGAATAAAGGATCAACGGTCAAACAGTCACAAGGCGGGAAAAAACTTCAACACACAAAAACCACAAGATCTCCAAGTTAAACGATCCTTAGACAAAAAACACTGGGGAGAAAGGACTAATACCTCTAATTTAAACGGTACATAGTTCCGGTAAACTTAAAAGACACAAGGAAAGCAAGGGGCAGACTAGGTCCTCTAACTGAAAACGGGCCTAGCCCGTTGGAAACAGCTAGTGAGATACCACAGAAAAACAATTCAAAACACAATATTTTCGCAAAACAAGACAAAAACACACAATAGCTATTAAAATAGCTTTTTGTTTGCAACAAATTTCTCTGATAGGAAGAAAAAGGGTACTTAGCCACAGCCAAGAGCGAGACCACGTCCGAGCTACACGAGCGGCAAACGAGATCTGGGGATAGAGAGCAGTGCAGCATGGGATACCATCTTAGCCCAGCCAATAGAAAGACTTCGAGCTAGAAAAGTTTGGCCGAGTCGGAGCCGACATTCAGCTCCAAACCCATGGGTAAGAATGTAGGCTAGATTGGACTACATAACATCTACTGTTCAGTGAGAGACTAAAAGCATTTGTCTTGGACCATCAACTCAGCACTGCTTATGCTCTTTATGTATGTAAGTAAGATTATAGCACTGTGTTTTCTCTTAAGAATAGCTAAGGATTAGAAAGTTAGATTAAGTGTTTTCCTTTGACATCAGACCTGTCCTACTGTATTCTTTTAAGTTTCTGTGTTATCTCTAAACTCTTAGATATCTCTGTGGTGTAGTAGTATTGTCTTATGTTTCAATTATTATTAAATATTTAAAAAAACTTTACTTGTGGATGGTTTGTGTAGAGACAGGCTCTAGAGTACATTGCATATTTATAGAGGTTATTGTAATACGCCACTCTAAAATAAGCCTTAGACTGAATAGTCACATTACCAATTAGATAATAATATTGCACAGTAATAATTGGACACCCTTTCTAGGGCCTTTGGGTAGCTGATAATTATACTTGCTGGTGGTGGCAGAAATTACTACCGTATAGTCTGGGTAAAGGGGCACAGCTGGAGAATCTGTGTCAGCCTTTCTCAGGAGTGTCTGTGAAGTTGTATAAATACTTCTCAAAGTGTGTGTGGTGTGTCAGCTACCTGGGCAGGGACATGAAGCACTGGTTAGACAGAGAGGGTACTGGAGGTTAGCTTGTCAGCTAGGCTGAGATCTGGACCCTATAGCTGTGCCAGTGGGGAGTCTTATTGGGGACCTGAAGAGCAAGGGAGCAACCAGCCCTAGACGGACTGTGATCTCTGTGTGCACTTAAGGGAAATTGTACTTTACTGTATGTATTAGTTATCCTTTCCTCTTCTAGGAGACAACCTCCCTGGTGTTGGTGGTGAGGATTGAGGCTCCTTGATTGCTGGACCAGGGCACGGTCGTCACATAGCGGTGGCAGTGGTTGGGATAAGATATCCTCACATAGTGGTTGGTATAAGATATCCTCACTTGTGGTTTGCAGTGGTGTGGGTAGAGTGAATCCTGTAGCTTATGTACAGTGATCTCTGAAAGTGTTTTGTACTCTAACTCAGCCATGCAGAGTATACTCAAAGTTCAGATCACAATTGTTTTATTTCTTTTGTTAGTTAGTTAGTCAGGGTGAGCAGACACTATGGAAAGATGACAAGGAGCCAGCTAATGGAGATGTGCCAGTCTAGAGGACTGGTGCATGGAAACCTGACTAAGGCAGACCTGATTGCAGCTTTGGTTACTGCTGCATCAATAAATAGCATCCTGGAGGACAATCAGACTGGCAGTGGATATCCTCGGAGAATGGAAAGCTCAACCTTTCTGCGAAGGACAATCAGACTGGCAGTGGAGATACAATACCCTTGGAGAATGGACAGCTCAACCTTTCTGCAGTAGACTTAAAAAATCCAGCTGGAGCTAAAGAGACTCGAGTTGGAGGCCAGGTGTTTGGAGATGGAAGCCAAAGAAAAGGAGCGTCAGAGGAAGCATGAGAGGGAAATGCTGACTCTTCGCCAGAGTCATGGAGGCAATGGGGAAGGGAGTAACTGGATCCCAAAAGCACAACAGGTCAGTAAATTTCTTCCGCAATTTAAAGAGGGGGATAATTTTTGATAGTTTCATTCACATGTTTGAAAGAGTATGCAAACAATATAGTGTTGACCAAAGGCTCTGGGTACAGTTCCTGACCCCCTTACTCCATGGGAAAAGCTGTAACTTGTATATCACAAATTCCTGAGACTGTCTGTTTTGATTATACTGCTGTAAATAAATGTCTGTTACAATGTTTTAAGCTAACACCTGAAATGTATAGGAAAAAGTTAATGAGCATAGACACAAGGCAGATGAAAATGTATGTGAATATGTTGCTGAACTGAGCACTTATTTTTATAGCTGGGTGAGTGGATGTCAGCTCACCACATTTGAAGGGCTGGCAGATCTTTTGGTGAGGGAACAAGCCCTTAGCACTTTGCCTGAGGACATGAGGATCTGGCTAGCTGATAAACAATGTGCTACTTCAGATGAGTTGGGGAAGAAGGGAGACCTATACCTGGCCAGCAGGGCAGCTCAGCACAGGAAGGGGACCCCCAGTACTGCTCATGGGTCTAAAGGAACCCATGGTGGGCAGCACAGACTGCCCCAACAGAATCCGCCAGTAGCAGGGGAAGCCACTAGTCCAGGTACACATCCAGGAGCTAGGGTGAAATGTTTTGAATGCAATCAGTGGGGCCATGTGTCATACAGGTGTCCATGGGGGCACGGTGGGGAACCAAAGGTGAGGGAGCCAGTAAGTGGGAAAGACAAAATGCCAATAGTGGGTTGTCTTGAGACAACCGGGGTATGGAACTACCATCCTGCAGATGTCCTGATAGGGAATGATTTTGATAGTGCAGTACCCTGTACTTGTGCAGTTAAATGCAGTCAGGCTTAGAGACATGCATGTGGGTTTGGTAGCCTGGGGGAGACTCAGACAGACTGCATACTTGCAGCCAGGACTGCTGAGGTGGTTACTTCAGGGAGTGAGCTATGCTGTAGCAGTGAGACTGAATGTGAGCCACAGCTGCTTGTGGGTAATGATGTTCCCTTGGACAGGGTAACTGCAAAGGTAAAGGTGCGTAGTAGTACCCAGGCTGACAGTGAGGCACCACTGTCAAAGGATGCCAGACTTCCTGTGGAAGGGGAGCTGGGAAGGGTTACAAGGAGAGAGTTGAGACAGGCTCAGCTCTCAGACCCTACATTGCAACCAGCCCCAGACTGACTGTGATTTCTGTGTGCACTTAAGGGAAATTGTACTTTACTGTGTGCATTAGTTATCCTTTCCTCTTCTAGGAGATGACCTCCCTGGTGTTGGTGGTGAGGATTGAGGCTCCTTGATTGCTGGGCCAGGGAACGGTCATCACACCTTCCACCTTCCATAACCTATGCCCCTTCAAAAGAAACAACAACAAAAAAAAAGCATCTTCCAGCTCCTCCAGTGGATAGTCCAACGGGTAAGGCAGAGAGCTGATAATGTGATCCAGACACACAAAACTTTAAGACACACTTGAAGTCTGGATAAACAAGGACGTGACAATAAGCATGCTTTAAGTCTATTGTTACCAGGAAACTTGAAAGACACAGAAGAGGCAACCGGTTGTGAAGTGATATCATTTTGAATTTGGGCAGTATCACAAACAGGATTTGGAAACAAAGATCCAGAATTGGTCTCCAGGTATTTTCTTTCTTTGGCACTAGGAACATCCTTGAATAAAAACCCTTCTCCACCTTGGAAGGAAGAACTGGTTCTACCACTCCTTGGAACAGCATTTGATGAAGAACCAGTGGAAACAAAAGAGTCTGATCTAGAGGATGAATAATGGCTCCCTCCTGCGAAGGGCAAATTGTCTCCCACTGCTATCTGTATCCTTAATGAATGATTTTCAGAACCCATTTGTCTGGAAAAAGAGTTTTGTACTTTCATAACTTAGCATAGCATCTGTATTATCCTATCTCACTATTCATCACTTCTGGGTAATAGGATCTGACATTGGAGCAGAGCCGACAACTTTTCAGACAGATCCTAGGCTCAAGCTTCTCCCACTCCCATAATCCTTTCCTGCCCTCTAATCCCTCAGATTGAGTTTGCCCCAGAGCTAGAAGACAGCCAGAGTAGACCTGAACCACCAGACAGGACAACTCCTCTTCCTCTAGGTCCAATAGGATGGGGGAAGGAGGGAGGGATAGTGATGAATAGTGACATAGGATAACACAGATGCTAAGTTATGGCTACGTGCATAACTCTATCTTATGTTATCCATGTCACTATTCCTCACTTCTGGGTCAGAGTCCCCAGCTACCATGCAATCTTGGATGGCTTCAAGGAAGGACATGCTGAAGAACTGTGAAGCCAAAGGAAGCCCTGTTCCTGGAAACTAGATCGAGTTTGTAATGAGTAATGAAGGTGTGAGAAGTAGACCAGATGGTTGTGGCACAAATGTCAACTAAGGAATGTCGAGTTAAATAGGCAGCTGATGTAGCTACAGATCTAGTAGAATGAGCTCTGACAGGACCTGGTAAAGGCAATCCTTTAGAAGCATAAACTGTAGAAATACATTGGGATATCCAATGAGATACTGTAATCTTGGACACTGCCCGACCCAGTCTGATAACAGAGAAGGCCATAAACAGTTGGTCAGAATTGCAAAAGCTCTTTGTCCTGTCTAAACAGAATCATAATTGTCTATGGACATCAAGCATGTGCAGCATATACTCTCCTTTATTGGAATGGTTGGGAAAGAAAACTGGCGACTGAATGGTTTGATTCAAATTTGCTTCAGTGGCTACCTTGGGCATGAAAGAGGGATTAGTCCTGACAGCCACTCTGTCTCAAAGAAAAATCATGTGTGGAGACTTGATGGAGAGAGCCTGCAATTCAGAAACTCATCTTATAACCACCAAAAAGGTGATCTTCCAAGACAAAAACTTAATGTCGCAAGTTGCAACAGGCTTGAAAGGACTCTGTGTAACAGATTGCAGCACAAAGGAAAGGTCCCAAGGAGGAGAGGGATCTTTGATAGGAGGCCGTAGCAGGAAGACACCTTTCAAAAAGGTCTTACAAAGGTGAGAAGAAAAAATAGGTTCCCTGAAAACATGAAAATTACAGATGGCTGCCAGCTGCAGCTTAAAAGTGGTGAAACTGGCTCCATTCTGAAAGACAGAAAACAAGAATAATAGGATGTCTGGAATTAGAGCCAAAAAGGGAAACAGATTCAGTTGATTGGCCCAGATAGAAAATCTTTTCCATTTACTATTATAGACATTTCTGGTGGAAGCCTTCTGAGAGGTCAGAATGATGTCTCTGATGGAAGAGGCAAGCCTGGACTCGTTTAGAATTACGGGAAGTGGACAAACCACACAGTCAGACGAAGAGCCTGAAGGTTTGGGATCAGAGGATGAGAGGGGTGAGATATCAGATCCGGAAGGGGATCCAGTACCCAAGGGGGGTACTTCAGATGAGACCTGAGGAGGAAGAACCACAACTGCCGAGGCCAGAAGAGGGCAATGAGGATCAAAGGAGCCTTGAGGCATTGAGCTTTCTGAAGCACTCTGGGAATGAGAGGCATAGGGAGGGTAAGCATAAAGGAGACCCGGAGGCCAACCATAAACTAGAGCATCCCCGGGATGCTCCCCGGTTGGGGAGGATCAGGGCAAAGTACTTACTGCATTTGTGATTGAGAAGGGAAGCAAACAGATAGCAGCTTGGTTGACTCCAGTGAAGGAAGATCTCTCTCACAACTGAGGGATTCAGGGACCACTCGTGAGGACTCAAGATAGCTCTGCTGAGCTTGTTTGCTAGCACGTTGGGCTCCCCGGGAATGTGCGGTGCAAGGAGAAAGTGCCCTGAGGACATCGCCCAATCCCACACTCTCATGGACTCGTGACAAAGCAGATAAGAACATGTGCCCCCTTGTTTGTTGATGTACCACACAAGCGCCACATTGTCCGTATGCACTGCAATGGTACCCAGGGGAAGGCAGTCCTGAATGGCTTGCAATGTGAGAAGAACTGCTCTCATCTCCAGTACATTTATGTGCAGCTTGGTCTCTGCAGGGGACCACATACCTTGGACCATCTTTCCCTGGCAATGCCCCCCCTCCCCCAGCAGGGAACTGTTCATGGTCACAGTGGCACCGGAAGGAGGGGGAGGAGAAAAGGGTCTGCCCACGAGGAGATCAGGAGATTTGAATCCACCATAGCAGATGATGCCTGTACACAAGAGTGAGGCAAATGGAAGCTGTCACTGGATGAGACAAAGAAGACCACTGGACTGTTATAGAGTCCACTGTAAAACTCTCACGTAAAACCTGGTTAACAGCACCAAATAGATTGCTGCTGCCATGGACCCCAAAGGCCCTGAGAATGAAGCAGATGCAAGGACTACACAGACTTAGGAGGCACTGAACTTGGGATCTGATTAGTTGTGCATGCCTGGGAGGTAACGTTGCAATCTCTGACACAGTGTCTAGCTGGAAGCCTATTAACGCCAAGTTTTGGGTTGGAATCAGATTCGACTTGGGTAGATTCACAGTAATTTCTTGCTGGTCGAACAGGTGAAGAAGGTACTGAGCGGCTGTGACCAGTCGATGCTTCATGGGAACTGTGAGAAGCCGGGTCTATATCACGTTGTCGAACTCTTAAAAGTTTGAACGTCATATGGTCGACACCATATGATCAAACTTTTAAAAGTTTGAACGTTTCAAGGGAGATCTCTGTACACTGCGGAATGGGAAGATTTCCCTTTCCTGCACTGTAGTGCGATCTCAGAGTTGGTATATTTAAAGAGCTGGGGTGTGGGGGTCCAGAGGGGCTTGCCCCCCATCTTAAACCGTTCAGGTAGGTTTTTTCCTTTGGTTTATTTTTTTATTACATTTTTGAACTTTTAAAAATTCGATCATATGGTGTCTACTCCATTATGTAATATAGACGCAAGGAGCCAATCGGCGAGGTAAGGAAACACCTGGAATCCTTGCAGTCTCAGGTGAGCTGCTACCACTGCTAAGCATTGGGTACACCTTGGGGGCTGTGGTGATACCAAAGGGCAGGGTTCTGAACTAGTAATGACTGGACCCTACACGAAAGGGAAGATGTCTCCTGCAGCGCCTGTCTATTTTTACATGATAGTACGCATCCTGGAAATCCACAAAGCACATCCACTTGTCCTTGTGCAGAAGGGGCATAATGGACTGGACTGTCACCTTCCGGAACTTCTACTTCTTGACGGACAGGTTTAGCTCTCTTAAGTCCAGGACTGGAAGTATGTCCCCCATTTTCTTTGGCACCAAAAAGAAGCAAGAGTAAGTTCCGGATCCTAGCTGTCCTGGCAGGAACTCTTGGTTGGCTCTCTTCTGAAGAAGCATGAGCACTTCTTGCTGAGCTAACTCCCTCTGACTGGGTGGCGCATCAATGAAAGTTTCCTGTCTGGTGGGTGATGTGGGAAAAAGAATAAAATAGCCCCTGGAAATAATGCTTCGTACCCACAGATCTCTTGTGATGTTTGCCCAGGCCAAAGGGTACAAAGACAAATGACCCCCAACTGCCTCCAGGGCAGGAAAGTCAGGCAACACATTAGGAGCGCTGGAAGAGCTTCTCAGAGAAGAGTTCCCTGGACCCCTGATTTTGTGCACCCCCTCTGCCTCTCAGTCTACCAGTGAACCCTCTTCCCCAATCTCTAGAAAGGGTTCAACCTGAGCCTCCTGAAAAGAAGACTGCAGCTTTCGGAACCACAATTTCTTACTCCCTCATGGTGTCTTAGAAAAGGACTGCTGTGGGTAGAAAATTTGATTTCCACAGCCAACAAGGTCTTCCCTTCTTGCTCACTGCAGGTCAGTGCGTCTTTGACTGATGGACCAAAAACTTGATTCATCAAAGGGGGCATTGGTGAAGGATGCTTTAAAAGACTAGACAAAGTTGCATAGGTGCAGCCAGGTGAAACGCCGAATATTGATGCCAATGGCAGCCACTTGACAGGTGCCTTCCGCAGCACTGGAAATCAACCTCATAGAAGAATTAGAGAGGCACGCAAGAGTGGATAGCTTGCAAGTCACTTTGTTCAAGTTCTCAGCAGGCATCAGTGGATCTCAGGAAGTTTGCACTGTAACTTCCAATGGGCGGATCCTAAGCCATTTGGCAGAATCAAATTATATCCTCACATTTCAAACAAATGTTCATATCTCTGGAACCATAGGAGTTATGAAAGAAGTGTAAATGGCAAACTCTTTGGCACAAAGTATTTTTATAGTGGTAGTATTCTTTAGGTTCTAGGTCTTAAACTAAATTTTATAAGTCACAGTAAACACAGTAACTATTACATTTGTAATATTTTGTAAACAACTTACAATATTTCAGCAACCATTCAAGTTGCACACATACTGTCAGCAGCATTTTGTTCATCTAGTTGAGAGCTTTCATATGAGGCTAAGGAGATCTGCCTGTGTTACTTGGTTGTTGAAATATTAAGAAAAATATGAAAATTACATCTGTATAAATTAATAACATTAAAAACATTTACTATCTCTTTACCTGCACTAGACAAAGGTCAATTAATACAATTGACTTTGCCATTGTGTAAGCTTTAAGATGAAATGTTTTAAAACCTTATATATAGCATGGTTTTGGAATTCTTGATGCAAATATGAACAAGCAATGTTTAACGCCTGGTGGCATCAGTAGGAGTGAACTGCAGATGCACCTGGAGGCATTACTCGGATGTAATGAGTTAAAATCCCTTTTGGAGACAGGTGAAGTGTGCCAAGTAATTAACAGACTGCAGACCAAATGTAGCTGATGCGAAAACCCACTTTCCATGTCTGTCAATTGCTTGGAATTCTCGACTAGGGGGGATGAACAGATGTATTCTGCTCCACCAACTCCTTTTTAGTGGCAGCAGTTACCACAATAGCATCGAATGGCACCCTTTTGACCAAAACTGTCTGCCTTTTGGGTGGACTTAAGAATTTGTTCACTCGTTTGGCCAATGGATCCACAGTATTGGACTCCTTCCATGCCCTGTTGGCGATAAGGTCCATCAGTTCGTCAACGGTGGGGTGGAGGGGCCCAGTTGGTAGATGGTCCCCATCCCAAATGCCTTCAGGAACATGGACTCCTCAAAGGATGAGGGTTGGGAGGACCATCTGCCCTTCAATTTGAGGATCTCTAGGATGTCTCTGAAGGAAATACCTTCAGGCGGAGATCTGGGGGACCCATTCCCTTCATCGAGGTACTTAACTTTGATGAGAAACTCCATTAGAGAGTCTAGGTGCCTCCTCTTACTTGTCCTCTTCCAGGCCACTTCCTTTTCAAAGGGGGGCTCAGCGGAAGACTCGGAAGAGTGGGGAACCCCAAGTGGGGTAATTCTCCCTTTAAGGCTGGTTCGGGAGGGCTGACCAGGAACAGTATGATAAGGCTCAGCTCTCAGAGATGAGGAGGGCTGGGAAAAGCCCTGAAGAGCAGGGAGGTAGCTCTAGCAGTGGAGAAGGTTCTCTCCACTACCCAGAACGATGAAGGGCTGAACAATGCCCCCTTCCCATTCCCAGTGGGCAAGACCACCTGAGAAAAGGGAGCAGAGAATGCCACCACCTCAGGACCCCCATATAATACCAGCTCCATACTGTCAAGAGCAAAGCACCACGGGACAGAGACTGGTCAAAAAAAAACTGGACTGGAAACCTGCCCCAAGGACTCTAGAGCAGCTGCTTGAGTCCGGGACTTAGTCTGCTCCAAGGGAGGAAAACCAGAGCCAGTCAGAGACTCAGACAGGGTAGAGACAAACGGGCTCTAGGAGTTTCTATCGTCTTCTCACTGTGGCCCAGGTACTGGAAGTATGAAAACACCTGGGTCAGACGAGGAGATTGAAGTTTAGGGGCAGGGTAAGGACCCCTGGCCAGATGGGCAGGGCAAGCAAGAAGTCCCAACCCAATTTGAGCCTTGAGGCAAGACCTCATCATCCTGTCCATGTCAGATAAGAGCAAGCTCCTGGAAGACCTAGAAGAGCCTGAAGACCTAGCTGGGGATACATGCCTAGACCCCAAGGACCTCCTACACCTTTCAGAAGAGAGGCTTCTGTGCCTGGGAGATGTAAAACGCTGCTCCGGGCCAGAATCCAATGAAGAGTCCCCAGTCAAGATAGTGGGATCCGACACAGATCTGTCCACTTCGGATCCAAGGGAAACTGAGGATCCGAATATTTAGAACTTGAATGCCTCAGATCCAAGGAGGTTGGATCTGTGGCAGGTCTAGTCTTGTCAGGATCTGATGGCCTTGATCCGGAGGCCTTGAATCCAGGAGTAGACTCCTAGGACCTTGGAACCAAAGTACTCAAACAGGAGGCCTTGGATCCAAGAGAAGACTTGCTGGATCTCGGATCCAAGGTCGTCAGATCAGACAGTGCCAAGGCTGGAGTCGGATCCAAGGAACTAAGATATGACAGCCTACACTTCTTGGAGGAAGAGGACCCCCAAGAAGGAGGGTGCCTCTCTTGTTGCCAGAGGGACCCAGCTTGGTCGGAGATTGGTGGACCAATGGACTGCCCTGAACCATGCCTTTCAATAGTTACATTACAGTGCTCGACCAAAGCCCTGGGGTTGAATCCGGCACAAATGCCGCATTCAATCTCCAGGTGGTCGGCGCCGAAACAATAGAGGCACCTCTCATGTGAGTCGGAAATGGGCATCGTCTGACCACATGATGAGCACCTCTTAAATCCTGCTGGTTTGTCAGACATGAGGGGCTAAACAGCAGACCAGGCACCAAAGCCAAAAAACAAACCAGAACCGTAACCAGGGGTCAAACCACAATGAAAAACCAGCAAGAAGACAACAACAAACACTAGTAGATAATTCAAAAGTAGGAACGAAGAATGAGTCTAAGCCTAAGTTCTAACAAAGATTTTTCAAGTAGAGGAAAATGGCCCCAAAAGGAGCTGACAAAAAGAGAATAGCTAGAAAGGGAGGGGAGGCTATGAAGGTACAAAAAAACTTTAACTTAGAACTCTGGAAACAAATAATTTGAAGATCTATACGACAAAAAAAGGAATGCTGAAAATAAGCACCTACCCCACTGAAGGACTCGAGCCAGAGGAATCGCTTCTGAAGCAGAGTAGTGGCAAATGAGCTCTGAGCATTTAGAGGGCAGCAAGGGATTATGGGAGTGAGAGGAGCTCGTGCCTAGGATCTGTCTGAAAAGTTGTCGGCTCGGATCTGATGTCGGATCCTATGACCCATAAGTGAGGAACAGTGGCATGGATAACATCAGATCTATCAGTTACCAAAGAGAAAAATGGAGATTCAGACTTTCTAGAAGAAAAAAGGGACCAGGGTGGGAGGGAATCACAAGGTCTCCTGAACAGTCGTTCAAACTTCTTTTTGGAACCCCCTTGCCATTTCTTCTTAAACGTCTGTTTACCTGTACTTTGTTAAGACTGGTGGTTATTCTTTCTGTTAAAATTTGGATAAATTAGAAATTCCCTTGGAAAATTTGGAAAAGAAAGGCTGACAAAACCTTGATCAGCTTACCCTTTTCATCACACATTTTGATCATCTCTGCAGCAGAGTGAACAAACACAATTTCCATCCACAGATTAATTTAAAATCTCAATTTTAACATCGCCTAGGAGATTCTGAGAATGCAGCCATGCAAACATCCTCAAAACAGTACCAGTGGTCATAGACCTGGAAGAAGTATAAACAACATTGTCAAACATACACTGTAAACAATCAGTACTGACCTGTGTAACATAAGAAACTAATTATTTAAAGCAGGTATTTCCTCACAAGAAGAAACTGCAGATACAACATTCCTTATAATTTCACAATTAGTCAGAAGAAACTAACATATGAGCCTGACAATTCAATATTCTGAAAATCAAATCTGTAGAAGTATACCATTTTTTTACCATACTTACCAATATTTTTCTACCCTTATCAGAAAGAGTAGGATGGGAATTAGGTGCTTTAGCAGTAGTGGGATCAACTAAAGCTATACTGCCGAGTCAGGTTTGGAATAGTATATAAAAAAATAAAAGACTGAGGAACTTTATACATCCTGTCTGCCTTTTTAGAGGCAGCTGGCCGACTATCAAGAAAATTGCAGGCACTGTCATACACATTCTCTAAAGCAAACAGAGCAGCACGGTAGGTTCTGGAAAATCCTTTTTTAACAGCTCATAGTATTTTCTGAGGGACTGACACCTCCCACTGAAAACACTGCCACATTCTAGCAATAGTCTCAGAGAAAGAGGAAACCCCCACAGACAGAATCAAAATTGTGCTCTCCTCTGAGTCTGAAAAATGCCTGTAATCTTGTCACTTCATCTTCCTGTTCAGATTTAGAATCTTGAATTTCTTCAATAAAAGAGGTATCCCTCCTTCTTTTACCAGAAACTGCTTTGCAAGAAGGATCAATAACTTGAATTAAACCCTGAGCCAAACCCAGTAAACTACTCCTATCCAAAGAAACTTCAGATACATGTTTAGTTTTCCGTTTCATTTTCCCAGGAAAAATGAGACCAGTGGTGTTACTAATAGCAGCAGCTTCCCCACAGATGGGGATAACATTCTGACACAACCGGGAAGCCTTCCCTGTTCCCTTTCCCAAGAATGACAAGAGTGTCTCTCTTTTGCCCACTGAGGGATCTCCAGCAGCCACAGAGACATGGCTAACCCGCAGTCCATAGTGGCTGTAGGTGCTACACCAGATGGATCAGGGGTAAAATACGGGAGATCTGAGGTGCAACAAATGGCGACAGAAGAGTCAACCACCTGCAGCTGAAGTAAATAACTAGCCTGTTGTGGTGGGAATGGCAGTTTGTTCCATGGTCAAGTCGAAAATGAATCCTCTCTCCCAGAGAAGACAAGCAGCAAATGCCAGTAAAAAGTACAAGTCTTTAAAATTCCCTTTTCTCACAGAAAAAAACACAGTATAAACCACTTTAAAATGCATTGCCTGCCATACAAAAGGAAAACAACCAATTTATCCAAAGAAAAAATTTTCTTCAATTACTTTACACAACTTTAAAACCAAGAGGAAGAAAGTGCGCTCTCATTTAAAGTACAATACAGTTTTATGACAGTCTGTTAAAACACAAAACTCCTGGCTTAAAATAATTTTCCTGAACAGGAAAATGATACAATAGCATTAATATTTAGAAATGGAAGTTTTTACTCCCAAAGTGAACTTATCTGCCCAGCAAAGTAAGAGCACAGTCCAACCATCTATCATCGAAAAGTGTGGTCTTTGACAGCAGTAAAGCTCTAAAGGGCTTGTTGCCCAAATTTGTCTTTTAGTCAGCTTAGTTTGAGCTGCCTGACAGTTTGGGCACATGGAAGATGGCCTGAAGCTTTGGAAGCAGGCCAGCCTTTATATCCTTGGTAGGATACAAACCATACAGTTAAGACTACTGCAGCAGTGATCAATATGATGAACATCTAACAAATATTTACCCAGGCTTTACTTTTGATTCTGCCAGGCAACAGAAGCCATTGAAAAATGACAAAATTTATTTCCATGCATGAACATTCACTTAAGCTAAATGATTTTAAAACCTTGCCATTACTACTTACGGATCATAAAGATCAGTCATTTCAGCTTTATCTCATACAATATCAACAAGGAAAACACCTGGAGATTTCCCACTCCTTATTGAAACTAAAAATGCCTCACACCTCCAATAAAGAATTATTAGTCTTGCTAAGTGGTCTTTTAAGCAAATTATGTAATATTGTTGAGGAATGCAATCCACTTAAAATAAATCTTAACCAGGCAGTATTAACTAAAATGAAAGGATTATGGAAATCATATAGCAAAAAGAATTTGGGCATTTTATGGCAAATTAAGCTTCAGTAAAAGTAGGAGAGTTAAACAACAGATTGACACCCTTATGCGAGGTAAGAAGAAATCAGGATATTATCTGGCTAGATTAAGTGATTTTAAGAAAGTTGCCATAAGAATTGGGTACTCTGACAACTCACATAGGCCACAAGTACCACCTCAAAAAATAAGCAGAAAGCAAAACAGGGAATTTTGAAAGTGAGGGACCTAGATTTAGGAGGAGTTGTTGCTTGTCTTTCGGCTTTTCCCGGTTAGGGGTCGCCACAGTGGAACTCCAGTCCGCTAATGATTGGCAGTAGATTTTCATGAGCGCCGAGGTGCCAGCTCGATGTCCAACATTCAACGAAGGCACGCCCATTTACGCATGTCTTTCGAAATCCCATCCAACCGCGGGGAGGACATGCAGACTCCACACAGAAGGCACTCCCCACACTCCAGCCGATAACTGAACGGGAGAACCTCTTGCTGTGAGGCAACAATGCTACCGCTGCACCACCGCGGATTCCAGGGACCTAGATTTAGGAGTATTAATCAAAATCCCTAGAAGAACTTTAGTGATCTTAAAAAGATTTTATGAAAAAAGTACATGCAAACAGAATACAAACCAGAGGATCACATTAGGAATGGACAGGGCTATCTAAAAAGGATACATGCAGGCAAAACAAATGTTAGTACCTATAGCAGTTGAAGAGGTCAAGGCAAAAAAATAACTAAGCAGTAGTCTCATAGGTCACTAAGAGATGACAGCATCCCCAAAAAATGTAAAAATTAGATGGGGGTCAAAAATGAACAGATATTTGGGCAATATTACCTAACTAAGTTTTACAGGGTAAAGTGATTTCTGCATCTTGAAGAAAACAATAATCCAGGTTCATATGAGTCATTAGGCATGCAGTCAAGGAGAGTATTGAGTAGCCCAGCCCAATTTCCCAACTCCCACAAAGCACTACTTGGTTAAGTGACTTGTTCAAGGTCACAGAGTATGCAAATGAAAGGCGAGTGAATCAAACCCTGTACCACAAAGCTGCTCGTTAACAGCTCATAGCCTTAATCCTCTGTACTAACTGAAAGAGGGGAAAGGACCCTTTGAAGCCATCTTCTTACAGACGAGTTTCATTCTTAAATCACAACTACAAAATGTTCTTGGGAATACTGGCCACAAAATTTGCAAAGTTGCTAACATACATGATCAGTATTGACCAGTACTGCTTTACTAGAGGAAAACAAACATTTAGTAATGTACTTAGAATGATTACGTTACAAGGAAATGCTAAGGAATAAGGTAACTCACTGTTAAAATACATCTTCATGCAGAAAAGGTTTCTGATGAAGTTAGTTGGGACTTCTTGATGGAAGTAAAGAAAAACATGGATTTCTAGAAAGGCTATATGGCTTAATCTTGGACATCTATAAGGACTCCACAGCAAGATTAGAAATAGGTGGGTGATTATCAGATCTTTTTGCTTATAGACAGGAACTCATAAAGGGCCACCAAATATCACTCATTTGCATTCTCTGTCTGGAATCTTTGGGCACACAAATTAGAGTATTACAGATTTAAATAAGAAATGTTAAGTCAATTCATCATATTAAAATGGCAACATGTGAAGGAGACATGCTCCTTAAACTGAATAAACTACAAACGGATGTGCCTTTATAGTTCCAAAAAAATGAATGAGTTCAAGATGTATTAACAGCAAAATAAACAAAGGAAAAACTAAAACATTGGTACTAAACAAACATCTTACATATACTTTCGTACAGACTTGTACTATTGTGGGGACACAAAAGAATAAAATATTTAGGGATTTGTCTGACCATGGCTACAACCATGTCAATTAAGCCTTGGGAACAAATTAATAAAGAAGATTCTGGATAATCTTAATAAACAGAAACTTAAAGACAGTGGCCCTAGACCATAGGGTACTGGCCATTAAGATGTCTGCGGTTCTCTGATCCTTTATTTAGGTCAAGTCATCCTTGCTTCCCAAAAGAGAACTTTCTAGCGATAATACGGAAAACAATTCAATGAAGGGTAAATGTACAAAACTTGCATGGAGAAACTAGCAATGCTCATTGAATTGAGAGAACTCCCAAAGATTTAGAGGCAGAAAGGAAAGTCAAAAATGGGGGAAAAAAGAAAATGGATGACAATCAGAAACAAATATATACAAGTTAAAAAAAATGGGATTTTTAGACTTCCCTTTTACTAAAATAATTCATATTTTTAATAGAAAAGGGAGTCAAAAGTAAAGTAGTTAAGGAGAAAATATTTTAATTACTAAATTTTATGAGCAACAATATTGCGTCAGAGAACTGCCATGAGTACATTTTTTGTTGACATTTGGTATACAACAGTTTAAATTTATTAAAATGTTTTACTAAAGCTGAATTTTTTGTAGGAAACTTTAAATGTGTTCTTTGTGTGATAAAATTGTTACAACTCTTTAGTAAGAATGTTACTTTGGCCATACGTATGACAATCTAACACAACTTTTACATGTTTTTAAGTACTCATTGTGCACATTTCATTCACAGGAGGAGCAGCATGCCTGTTTTGCTGCTTTCTGTGCCTAACTGTTTTATGGCAGGCATCAGCTGAGAAACAGTAAAGTAATTATTTATTTTTTTTTTTAAGACTCCACAGGAGTAGGTATGGGAAGTTGTTTAGGCGGGGGTTTAATAATAATGCACGCTCTGTGACACTGCAAACGCAGATGTTTGCCTGAATTTTGGTCCCACGTACTGTAATGTTTCAGATATTGTGGGAAAGGTAAATATCATAAGAAGAAAGAAGCCTAGTTACAACAGCTATGTCTGAAACTAGCTCAGGCTGTTATTTTGTTTTCTTGCTTGTTGGAAAATGTGACGTAGTGTTAGCAATGTCACATTAGCATTACTCCCATATATACGAAATTACTTTGAGGCCTTTACTTGGGAAGTGCTCTGGTAGTCCTACAGATAATTGGATTAGTACCAGGAAATCCCCTTAATGGATCACTTGGACATGGCAAAACACTCCAGAAATGAACAAAAATGATACCATGGGAGAGTTTTTGATGGCAACATTAGATGTACATAACCTTTTTACCGTCACTAGTAATGATTATGGGATTCATGCAGTGAGTGAACTCCTAAGTACGTTAGGGGCCACAAAGGTGAGAATAGACCTTATTAAAGAGCTATTGGCTTTGGTTTTAGATAATAATGTGTTTGAGGGGGCAGGATCTATGTATAGACAGGCACAAGGGGTAGCCATGGGCACCCCTTGTGCCAATACATATGCTAATCTGGTCCTTTCGTACTGGGAAAAGAGCTATGTATTGGGGGCTGATACATGGCAACAACATTTGAGGATGTATCTGCGATTTGTAGATGATATTTTTATTTTGTGGGAGGATGAAAGGAGACCTTGGACAGTTTTGTGGAATACCTTCACTCCACCACCTCTTTTTTGAGGTTCAGCGTAAAAAGTTCCCGTGATACACTGGACTTTTTAGACGTAAGCATAACACAAAGGGAGAGTGGTTTTTCCTCACAATTGTATAAGAAAGATTGTTGGAAAAACACGTTACTGTCCTTTGACAGTATGCATCCAAGATATACCTTCCCCAATATAGTACAGGGACAGGTCAGTAGAACTTCTAGGATACGTATGGATGACATACAATTTAATAGAGAAATAGACAAACTCAAAGAATGCTTTCAAGAAAGGGGTTTTAAAGAGATAATGGTAAATAAGGTAGTGGAGAGAAGTAGACCCCATAGACACAATAGATACAGACCATGGATAAATCGGACACAGCATGTCATGAATGACACTGGGGCTAGAAGTTCCATGCAGAATAGACAAAAAGTGATGTTAACATATGGTAGCAACATTAAGGGAGTTTGTGATATTATCCGTAAGAATTGGAACATCATTACTAGTGATACAGATTTGAGGGACATAGTAGGTACTGGCCCACATTTTGGTTATAGGAGAAATAAAAACTTGAAGGACTTGCTGTGTAAAGAAAGAACAGCTAATAATGGCAAATCCTTTAAGAACACTTTGGGTACTGTTCCCTGCAGGAACTGCAAGGCCTGTAGCTATATAAATAAGGAGATGATATTTAAACACCCAGTAAGTGGTAAAATATTCACACTGAAGGGGAGGGCTACTTGCAGAACGACAGATGTCGTTTATTTGGCTGAGTGCCTGCTATGTCCCAGTTTTTACATCGGGAAGACCAACAATATGTTAAAAGTCAGAATATTACAACACATGTCAAGTATAAGGAATTGTGATGAGCACAATGCTCTTTATAGGCACATTAGAGACAACCCGACACGTGGTTTTAAATTTAGGGTAATAGTGAATTTGAAATTAACAAATGGGGGGGGGGAAATCAGACAGTTAACAGAATTAACTGAATCAAAGTGGATTTTGGAGATGATGGCCCATAGAAATCCAGGGCTCAATGATGTAGTCCCCCTTAAACCAGCCCTTAAAAATAGGCGGGTTTTTATTAGCATCTCATTGGTTGTAGTGTTTTTTAAAAAGAATTGTTTGTTTGAGGAACTTTATCTGATGAAGGGCCATAGCCCGAAAGCGCTTATCTCTGTTTATATTTTGTGTTACAATAAATTTTAAGTTTGGTGAACAGCAGTATCCAGCAACGTTTTTTGTATTGGATTTTCGTTGGTTATTACGTTAGCTGGGTTTTGGCATAGCACTGACCTCTTTTTTCTTTTGATTTCGCTGGTTTTGTGGTTTATTAGTGCTATGCATGCTGTGGAGAGGATTCCAGTTACAGCATCTATGGATAAAGAGACATTTAACAATGTAGCAGTAGATACACCTGGAGGCTGGTGTGTGAAACGGTTTGCCTCACAGGAGAACCCGCTGTTGAACCTGGGTTTTAATATACAGAAAGGGAAACATAGTGACAACAGTGTTCCAATGGCCACCGACAAAACGTTTGATGATTTGGCACGAGATCTTAGTTATAAGGTAACTAGATTACAACGTTTACAATGGCAAACGTACCATTTGGAAGCCTGCTTGGACTATGGCATAGTGCCACGAGGAATGCGTGTTCTTTGCATGCCAACACAGGGTGACAGGTACCCTGAGTTGTTGGCAAAGTGGCAAACAATAACACCAGTTACCAATACATGGAACTCCTGAATGGTTTCTTCGCACAGGAGTTAGATGGGCTAAAGAATGATGTGCTTTTATTACAACAGAGACTGACGAATGATTATAGGGACGAGAGTTATAGAATAAGTCTGAGAGAACTTTATTCCACTTTTGATGATAATGATGCCAAACTGCGAGCACAGAAAATGGGGAAACTACGAAGAGACTATGATGACTTTTCGAATGGTAATATCTTTGTTTGGCCCAAGCCCAGAATCACTCGTCCTGTTGCTAGCGCTCGAGGGACCAATAGAGCTAATATACGTCAAACTGAAAGGAGTGGCCAACAAGAGCGTTTGGCTTCGGTAGATGAAGCGCCAGTACCTGCAGCAGAGCATAGTTTGAGTTTGGGAACGTTAATAAAGGCAGTACGTAATGAGCTAGTTGCTATTATCCCTGACAAGCCAGTGTTGGATGACAACAATAGCAGCATGTCGGGCTCCATCAGCATTAGCCTGGAGGGGAATGACATTAGTTCTAATACAGGCACAACTGCAGATTTGGGTGGAAGGGAATCTGGAACAGCTTCGTCGGAAGCTGGAGAAATGGGTGTGTATACTACAGGGGCACGCCCTAAGACCAGGCCTTCACAGAATCGTTTTTTGGACATGCTGCCAGTACAAGTGAAGAAGAAGGGGGCCTGGAAGAGGTCCCTGAGCGACGACAGGGACCTCACCAAGAAAAGGAGGACATTGGACTGACTGTTCATGTGGACAGCGGTATTGTTTTTAATCTATCTTCATATGTATTAACAACCAATGAGTTAGTTGTTTTAAACAAGGGATTGACCTTTGTGCCAAGTAGAGCATGTGTTTACAGTGAAATAGTTATGGACCTGAAGTTTTTTTGCCGCAACTTAATGTTAAGTAAGCTTTTTGGCGATAACAACAGTGCACATATCACTTTGAAGAAACCTAGTAGTTTTGTTCCAGTTCTGACACCAGCATTACAACTTTTTATTAATCAATGTGAGAATGACTTGATTACATATTTTCAGGAGGGAGCAATTGATAAATTTTATAATTTAACTAGTGAACAAAGACAGGCATTGTCGAACCTCAGTAACAACACAAACCTCACCATTAAGATGGCAGATAAAGGGGGGCTCTGTGGTAGTATTAGACACCAGCTGGTATAATAGAAAATTGAAACAAATGTTATCAGAGGATCAGACATATGTACTTTTGAACCCCATAGAGGTTAAGCGAGTAATAGAAAGGGTCCACAATAGCCTTTATAGACTGTTTGATCATATGCAGATCTCACAAGAGCTTTTAGACTTTCTAATGATTGAGAAACCTGTCACACCAATATTCAAGGCACTTCCCAAAATTCACAAATCCTTGACTAACCCACCCCTGAGACCTATTGTCTCAGGTAGGGGGTGGGTTACGGAGAATGTTTCTATTTGGCTGGAGGTTACTCTCAGGCCCTACGTAAGGAAAATGGAGAACGTGTTAGTAGACACGGGACATTTCCTCACTGCTTTAGGTGAAATGAACAAAAATGATACCATGGGAGAGTTTTTGATGGTAACATTAGATGTACATAACCTTTTTACCGTCATTAGTAATGATTATGGGATTCATGCAGTGAGTGAACTCCTAAGTACGTTAGGTGCCACGAAGGTGAGAATAGACCTTATTAAAGAGCTATTGGCTTTGGTTTTAGATAATAATGTGTTTGAGGGGGCAGGAGCTATGTATAGACAGGCACAAGGGGTAGCCATGGGCACCCCTTGTGCCAATACATATGCTAATCTGGTCCTTTCGTACTGGGAAAAGAGCTATGTATTGGGGGCTGATACATGGCAACAACATTTGAGGATGTATCTGCGATTTGTAGATGATATTTTTATTTTTTGGGAGGGTGAAAGGGAGACCTTGGGCAGTTTTGTGGAATACCTTCACTCCACCACCTCTTTTTTGAGGTTCAGCGTAAAAAGTTCCCGTGATACACTGGACTTTTTAGACGTAAGCATAACACAAAGGGAGAGTGGTTTTTCCTCACAATTGTATAAGAAAGATTGTTGGAAAAACACGTTACCATCCTTTGACAGTATGCATCCAAGATATACCTTCCCCAATATAGTACAGGGACAGGTCAGTAGAACTTCTAGGATAAGTATGGATGACATACAATTTAATAAAGAAATAGACAAACTCAAAGAATGCTTTCAAGAAAGGGGTTATAAAGAGATAATGGTAAATAAGGTAGTGGAGAGAAGTAGACCCCATAGACACAATAGATACAGACCATGGATAAATCAGACACAGCATGTCATGAATGACACTGGGGCTAGAAGTTCCATGCAGAATAGACAAAAAGTGATGTTAACATATGGTAGCAACATTAAGGGAGTTTGTGATATTATCCGTAAGAATTGGAACATCATTACTAGTGATACAGATTTGAGGGACATAGTAGGTACTGGCCCACATTTTGGTTATAGGAGAAATAAAAACTTGAAGGACTTGATGTGTAAAGAAAGAACAGCTAATAATGGCAAATCCTTTAAGAACACTTTGGGTACTGTTCCCTGCAGGAACTGCAAGGCCTGTAGCTATATAAATAAGGAGACGATATTTAAACACCCAGTAAGTGGTAAAATATTCACACTGAAGGGGAGGGCTACTTGCAGAACGACAGATGTCGTTTATTTGGCTGAGTGCCTGCTACGTCCCAGTTTTTACATCGGGAAGACCAACAATATGTTAAAAGTCAGAATATTACAACACATGTCAAGTATAAGGAATTGTGATGAGCACAATGCTCTTTATAGGCACATTAGAGACAACCCGACACATGGTTTTAAATTTAGGGTAATAGTGAATTTGAAATTAACAAATAGGGGGGGGGCATCAGACAGTTAACAGAATTAACTGAATCAAAGTGGATTTTGGAGATGATGGCCCATAGAAATCCAGGGCTCAATGATGTAGTCCCCCTTAAACCAGCCCTTAAAAATAGGCGGGCTTTTTATTAGCATCTCATTGGTTGTAGTGTTTGTTTGAGGAACTTTATCTGATGAAGGGCCACAGCCCGAAAGCACTTATCTCTGTTTATATTTTGTGTTACAATAAATTTTAAGTTTGGTGAACAGCAGTATCCAGCAACACTTTAACTGACAAAAAGAGAACTCTACAGTTGCATTTCACTTAACAGGTGCAATCTGTAAATGGTTACCTTTTCCCTCTTTACTTGTTTAAAGTAATATCTGATTTGGGGAACTGGGGTTTAAAATAATTAACTCACACAAATGGACATGCTTTACAGTGCTGAAAGTCTTTAATATTTTAGGAAACAGCACATGAATCAGTTGATTTGTATGCATTCAGTCTTTTTACAAAATAAAATCTTGAAAAATCCTGACAAATCCATATGCTTGCCCTGTGTTTTACTTCTTGAACAATGTAACAATGTAAAGTATTATTTTTTCCAGCGGTATTGGTCTCAGAGTCATTACGGTTCATAGGATCATGTGAACGACCCGTCTCATCATCAAGGTTAGTCTTGAAGGAGGCAAAGGTATTAGTCACTCTGCTTAACATTCAAAGGCAATCTGTTTAAGAGAGATTCATGTCATGAATGACACTGGGGCTATTGTTATTCAATATGTTGATGGAAGTTTAAGTCCTTGATTTGGGTGTTTGTGTTGCTGTCTGATCTGTGACAGTATAAAAACAAATCCATAAGGGTGGGCTAAGAGAGGGCACACAGATTGGGTTTCTAATCTGTCTTGGTAGCTAAAGGGGTTTAAGCTAGTAAACATTTTTGTCAGGAGCCTTTGGATTAGGAACGGAGACAATTAATTGGACGACTACACTTAGGAAATGAAATGTTTTTATATTAAATAAGACTGCACCCCCGTGAAGGTGGTCTACCACCAGGACCCAGTGTTCTAAATATACTACCTCCACGATTCATTTAACTCAGTGAAATGGAAATAAATTAACTTCCTTTTCTTCCCCTTTGGTGTTACATTGGACATAACATATACACAAAATGTGACTGTGATGGCAGATCCCCACAATGGGGAGGATGCAACTCCGTTATTGACACTTTTAAATAGTATCAGTCAGTTAATTTCTTCTGGCTGTCAACTATGGAAGCAGAACAGTGGGGTCAGTAGACTGGTTTTGCACGTAACTGTTTAGTAACATCATGCAAACACATTTTACAAGTGAAAAACGTGATGCAGAATATTAGACATCTGTGTTTAAATCCTAATGAGCAGCTATGGGAAGTTACATGTCATGTACTAGAGCTGTTTCCTACAGAGTTTAGATCAAGTAAAGACCTGAAGGATGTTAGCAAGAGCCTCAGTGTCTCATCTTATTCACTATCTAGACACCACGTGTTATTTCTCCTTAAGGGTTTCTCACACTGACTGTCTCCATTAAGCCATTTGATGAGAGCCGTTAAAATCACCTTCATTTCTATTCTGAGTTGTTTCCCACTGTCCCCCTAACACACATGGTAACCGTTTCTAATTCTGACACTTGTTAGTGCGGGAAAGTGAGGACTTATAAAGTCCAAGACGGCTGTATCTTGGAATATTCTGTTTTCTCCAAGGTATGGGGATCCTGAAGTTAAGCACCTATCTATAAGATAGATGTGGGTGGTGTGTGCAGTCCCCCAAATTAGGGAATATGAGGATACCGCCTGCAAAAAAAAAAAAACCTTAAATGATGACAATTTTCAACCTTCATCATTCTCCTTTTTTTTTTTTTTTGCTTTTCTAGGACTCACAATTACAAGTCTCAATTTCAACAGCAGTCCTCCAACACACACACACACACAAACACCTACCTACCTTCAGAATTTTTCTTTTGCGAGCCACACCATTTCCTTCAGCTGGGGTGACTTCAATGCGGAGTCTGCATGTCCTCCTGTTTCTCTAGATATTCAACTTTCCTCCCACATACCAAAGACATGCAACATGGACTGGTGAATCTAAATTGTCTATTGATGTGTGTATGTGATACTGAAGAGAAACCTAACAATCTACTTCCATTCCCCTAACTGCCTAGTAAAATCCTTGAATGTTTCAGCTGTAGTCAGATTCAACATGATGGCATTAAATGGATGTTGTACTTTATGTTAGGAACATAGAAACAATGTTAGGCAACCAGTTACAAGCATCACAAAAATTGTTATCTTTTAGTTATGTACTTACCATAACTTTAGATGTTTGGGATCTATCTCGCCTACATTCTGTACTGATGGGCTCGGAGCCGATCCCTCGGCTCCGACTCGGCACGCTTATGCTATAGAGCGAGGCCTCTTATTGGCTGAGCTATCTTTATCCCAGGATGCACCACCACTAATCCCCCAGATCTTGTTTGTCCGCATTCATGTACACATGCACAACTTGTTTATATAACATTGTTAGATGTTTCAAGATGAAACAACAGGATTCGGACCTTCTGATATCCTCTAATCTCCAAGGAAGGGGGAAGGAGGGTGGGTTATTAGGAATGTAGGCGAGATGGATCCCAAACATCTAAAGTTATGGTAAGTACATAACTAAAAGATGTTATGTGATCCTATCTCGCCTACATTCTGTACTGATGGGACACCGTCCCTAGCACCTAAATCCTGGGTGGCTCATTGGAAAACACTCCTGAGCACTGTGGAACCAAATGAAGCTCGTCCCCTAGATGCCACATCCAATTTGTAGTGGGAAATGAAAGTGTGCGGGGAAGGCCATGTAGCTGCAGCACAAATGTCACTAATGGCAAGCTTGGAATGAAATGCTACCGAAGTAGCCATAGCCCTTGTAGAATGAGCTTTGACAGAGGTGGTAAGCTCTTTGTTAGAAAAGGAATAAGCTTGAGTAATACAGTCCCTGATCCATTTGGCAATAGTGACCTTTGTGACAGGTTTGCCCAATTTATTGTCTGCAAAGGATACAAACAACTGATCTGTTTTCCTTGTTTGTTTGGTCCTGTCTAAATAAAAACGCAACTGCCTGTGAACATCTAGTGTGTGGAATATGAATTCCGCTTTGTTAGAATATTTTGGAAAAAAAGACTGGAAGTTCTAACGATTGTTGTAAGCAGAAACTGGAACAAACTTTAGGTACAAAGGAAGGATTTGGCCTGAGAGATACTCTGTCTTTGTGGAAAACCAAGTACGGGGGTTTTACTGACAAAGCTTGAAGCTCTGAAACTCTTCTGGCAGAAGTAATTGCCACCAGAAAAGCTGTCTTCCATGATAGAAACTTTAGATCACATGTAGCCGCCGGTTCAAAGGGGAAGGAAGTCAAGGCGCGTAACACTATATCGAGATCCCATGGAGGTGCAAGATGAGAGATCGGAGGTCTTAATAAAGCAGCACCTTAAAGAAGGTCTTACACAATCTGTTGCTCATTAAAGGTGGGTTTATGGATTCGTGAAAATTGGAAATCGCTGCCAATTGGACCTTGATGGTAGAGACTGAAGAGCCTTGATTGAAAAGAGAAGTTAAAAATTTTAGTACTTCTGCCACAGGAATAGAGATGGGGTCCAGGCCCCAGAGTTGAGCCCAAATAGCAAATCTTTTCCATTTGCTAGAATACAGTTTCTTTGTAGCAGACTTATGGGCCGAAGATAATATGTGTACAACCTCTGGATCCAATGTATGACTCCTGACTATAGTCGGAAGAGGAGGAGCCAAGCAGTCAATTTTAAGGTGTGCAGGGACTGGTGGAATAGTCCCGACTGATGAACCAAAAGATCTGGGATCTGATCCAGGAACCATGGACCTTCCAGAGCATATTTCGAAGGTAGGAAACCATACTTGACGAGGCCAGTAAGGAGCAATTAAGATCATTTTGCTCCCCAAGAGAGATGCCTTTTGAATCACCCTGGGAAGGAGAGGAACTGGAGGGAAGGGATAAAGCAAGCCGGTGGGCCAAGGACGGACTAGTGCGTCCATGGGGCTCTTCCCCGGAGCCGGGGTTAGAGAGAAGAATTCTTTGCACTTCGCATTCAGAGGAGTCGAGAAGAGGTCGCAACACGGAACTCCCCATTTGCTGAAAATCTGACTTGCAACTGTCATATTCAGAGACCATTCGTGAGGAGAGAGGATGGTTCTGCTCAATCTGTCGGCTATCACATTGGACTTGCCCGGTATGTGAGTAGCCACTAGAAAATGTTTGGTCGAGACTGCCCATTCCCAAACTCTCATGGCTTCTCTGCAAAGAGGATAGGATCTGGTCCCTCCCTGTTTGTTCAGGTACCAGACAAATGACATGTTGTCTGAGTGAACGGCAATTACGCCCTGAGGGAGATAATCGTGAAGGGCTTGAAGGGACAGAAGTACTGCCCTCATTTCTAGGATGTTGATATGAAGTAGGCTCTCTTTCGGGTGCCATTTGCCTTGGACTGACCTGCCCAGGGAATGCCCCCCCCACACCCCATCTGGGAGGCGTCCGTGGTCAAAGTGGCCGCAGGAGGAGGTAGAACAAAGGGTCGTCCCTGATCCAAATTGGAGGGCACTAGCCACCAGCGAAGGTCCCGTTTGCAAGATTCCGTGATCCATATGAGGTGACTGAGAGGGAGTTCCTGAAAGGACCACTGAGCTGAAAGAAGCCACTGGAGAATTCTCATGTGCAACCTTGCCAAGGGGACTAGAAGAACCGTGGCGGACATGGATCCCAATAGCTGCAGGACCATCCTGGCTGGAGCTTTGGACCTGGGAAGTAAGGCTCGAACTTGAGTCTGTATGGTTTGTATTCTGTCTGTAGGTAGATAGACCCCATTCGGTTTGAGTCTATCTCTACCCCTATGAATCTTATTCGTTGAGATGGCAGCAACACAGACTTTGGCCAATTGAAGGTGATTCCAAGGAACTGCCCAGTGATATAGTGGCTTGAAGGCTCTGCAGTAGTAGATGCCTGGAGGTGGCAGTTAGGAGCCAGTCGTCTAGATACGGAAACACCTGGAATCCTAGACTTCTCAGGTGAGCAGTCACGACTGCCAAACACTTGGTGAACACCCTGGGGGCTGTGGTGAGACCAAAGGGCAGCACGGAACTGAAAATGACTGCCTCCTAGGCTGAAGCGCAGATGTCTCCTGGACGCTTGATGTACCATGATATGGCAATAAGCGTCCTTGAGATCTATGGAGCACATCCAAACACCCTTCTCCAGCAATGGGAGAATGGTTTGTAGGGTGACCATTCGGAACTTGGACTTTCTGACTGAACGGTTTAGGATGCTGAGGTCCAAAATGGGCCTCAAGTCCCCGGTCTTTTGGCACCAAAAGAATCTTGAGTAACTCCCTAATCCGATCTGGTCTGTGGGGACCGGTTGGATGACTCCTTTTTGCAGCAGCTTTGAAACCTCTGAGGCTGCAGTATCCCGTTGACTGGGTAGCGGGTCCGGGATTTTTTTGGACTGAGGGGGGTGGCGGGTCCGGGATTTTTTTGGACTGAGGGGGGGAATGAGAGAATGGGATGGTGTAACCTCCGGCGATAATTCGAAGCACCCATCGGTCTTGAGTGATACCTTCCCAGGCTTTTAGGTGCTTCGAGGAAACGACCCCCGACTGGCTCCGGAGCTGCACAGTCGGGCAATCCCTCAGGGACTGTGAAAGGCTGAACAGCCACGAAAGTACTCGCGGTCTCCAGTGTTGCGAGGGCCTCTGCCACCTCTGGGACGGCGCCTTCCGGAAGAATTTCCCCCTCCCCTGCCTCTGGAAGGGGAATCCTCCTGCTGAGAGGGGTAAGGCTTCTGAGATCTACGGAACCACACTTTCCCTCCTCTTTTAGCCTTGGGATAAGGCCGAAAGGGAGTGGAAAATCGTGCTCCTACGGCAGTCAGAGTCTTACCCTCCTGTTCACAGCGGGTCAGTGTGTCCTTTACCTTGGGTCCAAACAGGGAGGACCCATCGAAGGGGGCGTCGGCAAAGGAAGACTTAAAGGCCTCCGCGAAATGACACAGGCGGAGCCAGGCTTGTCTCCGTAGAGCAATGCCTGTACCCGCCGCTCTACTCGCCCCTTCGGCCGCATAAGAAATGAGCCTCATGGACGAGTTTGAGATGGACAACATTGTAGCCAGCTGAGAGCCAACCGTCTGGGCCAGCTCCTCAGGCAGGTTACCCAAGAGGGTATCGGATAGTTCTTTAATCAGATCCCTCTGAAATCTAGTAAAGTCGTGAAGGTAGTTCAAGGACCTTAATGTAAAGGCCGCTGAACTCAGGGTGCGCTTTCCGTACCGATCCATGCTCCTAGACTCCTTATTAGGAGGATGGACGGACGTCGAAGCCTATGCTACATCTTGCTGGGTAGCAGATGCCACCACCAAAGCATCTACAGCCACACCTTTAGTTAGAAACTCTTTTTCAGGGGTGCGAGAGGAACTTATTCGGACGAGCAGGCACCGGTTCCACAGAGTCTGGGTGTTCCCACGCCCTTCGACAGATCAAATCCAAGAGCTCATCGAAGGGCGGAGACACCCAGGAGGCGGAGGGCTGAGCCCCGAAGGCCTTCAGGAACACTGACTCATCAGCAGAAGGAGGTTTGGACTGCCAGCCGCCTCGTTGTTTTAGGGCTTCCAGGATGTCTGCAAAGGAGACATCATCCGAGGACGACTTAGGGGACCCTCTGCATCATCGAGATCAGTGTCTGATGTGAGAGACTCATCAGGGGAGTCAACGTGCTTCCTCTTGCACGATCTCTTCCTGGGGGGTTCTTCCGAAGAGGCTTCAGAAGGACCTCCAGGAGGGGGAGAAACCCCAGTGGGGGTGACCTCAGGCCCCGGGGCTCCGCTGTCTAAGGACAGGGTGACTGCCAAAGACCCATTCTCGGTATGCAGGGAAGGAGCTGGGGAGACCGTGGAGGTAGCCAAGGAAGATTTGGCTAACGCACTCCTCATAGCCCTGAAGGCAGGACCACCAGAATCCTGGGAGGGTCTTACCTCCGTGGCCACGACAGTGGACAGCACTCCCGCCGCCAACGCACCAAGAGGGAGACTTGGGACCGAAAACATCAATCCCGAAGCCTCCCCCCCAGGGCCGACGGAAGAAGTCCGTGTACTGAACTCCGACCCAAGAGCCGGAATTGGAGCAAGGGTCGGGCCCGACCCTAAAACCTCCACCGGTTCCACCAGCACCGGCTCCAACGATGCCGAGGCTGTTGGAGGAGAAACCATAGTAGGGAAGTGGACCATCGGCTCCGAAGCCGAATGGGCTGGAGCCGAAACTAGCTTTTGGAACACCGGAGACTGGAAGAGTCTTAGGAGCACCCTGTCGATGTCCGAATCAGACATCTTGGATGATCTGGAGGATACCGATCGGGCCCAAACCGATTTCTCCATCGGCACCAAAGGACTCGGGGACCGGCTCCGAATGGACTCTACCACTATCGGCTCCGAGCGAGATCTCAAGACAATTTCCCTCGGTGCCGATAAGGACTTCGGCTCCGAGGGGGAAGAGTCTGAGCCGGTAACCCTTATCGGCTCCAATATCAGTGGAGCCGATGAAGGTGACTCGCCTCTCGATGCCCCAGTCCTCGGCTCCGAAACCAGAGGGGTCGAGGCTGGAGGCATCGAGGCAGACCGTTCCTCCCTCGGCTCCGAAGTCAGTGGAGCCGATGGAGAAAGTCTGCTTTGATTTTTTAGCAGTCGGTTTCGACTGACTGGTCGGAGCCGACGCTTTCTTCTTTTTTGAAGGAGAAGGAGAGGAAGATGAAGCCTCCTCGAAGGATGGCTTAATTAACCCCTTCAGGATTAATTTGTTTTTCCTCTCCTGGAGGACTCTTGATGAAAAGGCGTGACACACGCTACAAGATTCTTGTAGGTGCTTGGCGCCTAAGCAATAGACGCACGAGGAGTGGTCGTCCGTTATGGACATTTTATAACCACACCTCGTGCACTTTTTAAACCCGGAGGGTCTATGCTCTTTGGACATACTACTTTCGAAAAACTGTACCTGTATAAAGAGAAATACAACAAACTAAATAGTTCAAGAACAACAATATAAAAAGTTTTTTTTTTTTTTTTACACAATACAGTGACCAAACCACACAGAAAAAGAGAGAGTCAAAACCCTCTAACTTAAACGGGCACTTGACCCACGCAAGAAACAGTAATAGGAAAGCAACAGGGGAAGGCCCCTCTAACTAAAACGGGAAACCTTCCCTGACGAAAAAAACACGAATTTCTCAACAAAACTGATCAATACACACTCGTATGACAACAATAGCTGTTAAAACAGCTTTTGGGTTTAAAGCAAGCAAATTTCTGACAGGAAAAAGCCTAAATAAATAGTACTTAGCCCAGCCAAGTTGAGACCACGTCTAAGCTTGTAAGCGGCAAACGAGATCTGGGGGATTAGTGGTGGTGCATCCTGGGATAAAGATAGCTCAGCCAATAAGAGGCCTCGCTCTATAGCATAAGCGTGCCGAGTCGGAGCCGAGGGATCGGCTCCGAGCCCATCAGTACAGAATGTAGGCGAGATAGGATCACATAACATCCATATTTACTTTTAAGGAGAGACACAAACTCCATGCATTCTGTTTCAAGCACTTAACACTGTTCACCTCCCAAATCAAGGAGGGCCATAACATGATAATCATGCTGTAAATTTGCTTATACCTATCTAATCATCAAGACTAGCCTTAAAGGTAGTCAGAGTAGTACTTTGTTTGACTTGTTGTGGTAACATATTTCATAGGCTGGGAATATGTTAGATTAGTCACCTATATCTCAGCAACTTTTGTTTATTTGTTGGTGTAGATTTACTTCACTAATGTGGGTATTTATACAGCCACTGGTTATGCACAGAAATATGAAAACAAACAGGACTGGGTCTTTTATGGTTCAAAATGCAAGACCTCAGAATAGCATATAAGCTATTGAGTCATGCTGATCTAACCGGAATAGCTGAAGGATTTATGGCCTTTAATTTTCTTAGTTGGGTATCTTTGGAGTGTTTCCAATTAGGTAATCTGTGTGGATTTCCACATACAAAATGGGGGCAGAGAAGTGCTTAATGGTGGGAGGTTGGCATAATGGTTAAGGTGTTTACCTTATAGACACAAGGTGCAGGATTTGATTCTCGCATTGGGTAACTGGCTCGGCTTAAAATAGCCCACAAGGGCAGTTAGCCTAGTACTAATCTATAAACTAAATTAGTCTGATAACAGAGAAGTACACTACAGTAGCAGGACTACTTTTTGGATCTTGAAGATATTCCCCTGGAAATTAAGTGGGCCAAGTAGAAATATTTTCTGATTGTGGTGGAAGCATAATGACTGAAAGAGACAATTTTGTCCACATAAGTACCCAGTTCTCTCATGACATCTCTCTGAAGAGGAGTACCATTTACAACATATGACGTGAAAATAGCTTTTTTGCTTAATGTTACTGTAATGCGCTTTTTTTGCATTTAGCTTGAGACCATTTTCAGTACACAGGCAGCAATTTAGTATCAGTGGTTCAGTGAATGACACAGCCCAGCTTGTGGCCATCACCAAACTTGGTCAACCACACTTCTGGGATACTGCCATCGACATCTGCAAAATAAATATCAAACAGGCAAGGGCTCAGCACTGATCCCTTTAGTCCTCCCTTAGTTACAATTTTATATTCAGAAAGGGTCCCAACAACTTTCACAATCTGAGATCTGTTAGATTGTCAGTTTGCAATCCATTGGATATCACAGGGGTTACCTTTACGTTTGTCTAATTGTTTAATAATACAGGCATGGGGGACGGAGGGTACTGAGTAAAGCTTTGGCCAGGTCAAGATAAGCAGTGTGCACTGACTGACCACTATCACAGCTTCTGTAACCTTTTCAAAGAAGCTTAGCAGGTTCAGCAGACAAGTCATACTCTTCACAAAACCAAACTGAATGTGGTGTAGATCAGTTATGTTGCCCAAGTCTGCAGAGTTTTTTTTAAGATACACCCCATGGCTTTGCATATAAGGCTGGTGTGTATGCAATTACCTGAGTATGTAGAGGGCCACCCTTGTGTACAGAAGTCACAGGCATCAGGCACAAATTCCATGAATAGGGTGAGGTTGAACAAGTTTAAGCAGAAATTTTAAAAGCACATAATTGGTACTAAGAATGCAGCCTGATATGTTTTAGAGTTCCATAGAAATATTATTTTTAACCTTTTACAGGGATTCCAACGCATGTTCCATGGAGATTTCAGAAAAAAAATACATTTTAGGATACTGGGAGACAACAATGTGGGTAGGTGGATTAAAGTTAGCACTAAATCTGCCTGCTAATGTATTTGCCACATCTTTTGGATTGGAATATGTGATATGATTATAGATGAGCTCAAGGCACCGTTGGACATTATTTCTTAATTTCTTGCTTTTATTCATTGTCTCTTGTTTTTCATACTATTTACTTAAAAAAAAACTCTAAACTACGTACAGTAGTCTAGTCATGCACCTCCATAAAAACAGAAGTTAATACTGGAAATTATTATAATTTATTTCTAAATGCTCAAGCAACACAAAGCCTTTGAAACCTGTCTACAACCCATTTAAACATTTACAAGGAAATGTCAGCCAAAGATGCTAGCACTAAAATAATGAATGGGCTCCCTATTGAAATGTTGGCACTCGAAATTCCGAGTGCTGACATGCTGTAAAAAAAAAAAAAAAAAAAAAGAAAACTCCAGGAGAAGAGTTAATCTCGGGAATCATTCTTCTCCGTTTACCTTTTTTACAGGAAGCAACCCAAACCTCCCAAATGTGTATATATATATATATATATATATATATATATATATATATATATATATATATATATATATATATATATATACACATATATATATATATATATATATATATATATATATATATACCAACTACAAGGACTTGGTATATTTAACTGTTTTTTGGCCATTCAGTCTCTTGTGTTTCAGGACTCAGTCTAGTGGATTTCAAATGGTTGCCTAATGAATAATGAAGCAAATCATCATGAGTGGCAGCTTCTTCATTTTACATTAGGCTACAAAAATCATGAGCTTAATTTACCCAGCAAACCATTTTAATACCGTCAGTGGCAAGTTTTCTCAAAAGTACTAGGTTATTGTTTTACGAAAAAGACAACAGTCGAAAAAGCAAGAAATTAGAATAAATGACTACCATAAGATTTGTACAGAGTAAAGTAGATTTGCACAAGCCTCCTTCAATAGAATCACATAATCTAACAATTCAACCACTTCAACAATTTCATGACTTACAGCAACCCTTGAGATTATATACTTTTATAACAACTTTCAAAAATGTATAGTGACCACAATTTGAATGGAATAAAGTCAACATTCACTGTTGCAAGATGAATTCACTGTGCCTTACAGCAATTCAGACCATAATGTCTCTCTCAAAACTGAACTATTTGTTTTGATTTCTGAAAGACAAAATAACGAGGCAAATAATTTATAGCAGTTCAATGAGTGCATATATTAGGACTTACCTCAATAGGTGGAACTTCCAGTACCTTGTCCACATTTCGTATAGAAAGAGGAACATACCAAAGACTTGCCCTGTTAGTAATTCTCTTGTCACCTGCAAAGAAAGAGAGAAACAGATGGATAATAATATAATAATTCTGTCACAGCTAAAATATGGAGAAAGGAGCTTCACAAAATAATCAGAAGAAAGCAGATACCATACTAGTTGCAAGGAATCCCTTATTGATAGATTTACCTGCTTGTTTGACTCACTTTTCATTAAATCAGAATCCTATGAACCCCCATTCCATCATATAGGCTCAAATTGATAGAAAACATTCTTCACAACAAATATACTATAAAGAAACTGTTTTTTTTAATCAAGAAACATCTTTATTAAATTATCCCTTATGACACAGGCAATCTCACATTCATATAAATGAAAACAAACCATATTGACATAATCCTAGTTGCCAACATTATACATCATTTATAATCTACCCATTGTCAGTCAAACATTACATAACTCATTTAAGTCCTGCCTTCTTTTAAACTGCATTCCTCTCCTGTATGTATTGCTCCCACAGTTCTCACTTTCCATTTTTTTTAGCGGTAGGACAAGCCCCCTTGCACACACACAACCCTTACAGTCATATACTATCTCCACAATAGCAAAACCATTGAGAAAAGGAAAAAAAAACACCACAAACAGCGAGTCAGTGCCTGACACACAAACACAAACTTTTACAGATATGGGGGAATGACTGTTCCTTACAAATCCACTTATACTCTTGTAAACTCACTTCCCTAGTAACTCCTATAATCAGAAATGACAACATCCCATATTGTATATAGATTTCTACAGTTTTCTATGACTTGTGATTCAATGAAATGCTTGAGTAAGTTGAGTCTGACCATTTGTGATTTAATGAAATGCCCATTTAATCAAATGAAATATATATATATATATATATATATATATATATATATATATATATGTATAAGAAATGAACTTCGTGACAGTAACAGCATTCAAAAAATAGCAAATCACACCAACAACTCTTGTAGCACTTTAGTGCTTTCGTCTTATTTATTATCAAGACTTCTTCAGAAAGACATGTTTCATAACTCTTCATAGTTATTAGATGTAAACGGTATAGGAAAAATTACAATAAAACATGAATGAATGCTCAGATTTTTATTTATAAATGTCTTAAAGGTAGATAATGTAGTATTTATATAATCTTTAAGCATCCAACAAAGGGAGTTTTGTAAAATAGACTATCTTGAAATTGTGGATGTATTTTTTTCTAGCTAGATCTGTTTATGAATTTGTTTACATATGGGAGAGTAAGAAATGTTTAACCATATTGTATCTTTATTAGCAGATTATATAATATATTTCTATATATCTGGTAAGTTTAATATGAGTTTATTATATCTTTGAATAATACATTTGGGAGGAGGGATGGAAAAATTCTGCATAGGGTACAACACTTTAGGAAAGGCTATTGATTTAATCTATCCCCCATTGTAAATATGTATTTGTTCCAATTAGACATCATTAGTTCTATTTTATCTAGCATTGTATTATAATTAAGTATAATTAAATCATTTAAGTTGTCTGATATGCTAATACCTAAATAAGGGAGTTTGTCATCTGTTATTATATATTTGCTTGTGTGTTTTCCTTTACAGTTGGAAAGTAAGAATTTTTGTTTTGTTTTCATTGAACTGTAGGCCTGAAATATTTTGATAATTAGTCATAGATTTAAATAATTCTTGTAGGGATTGATTAGTATCATGTAATGTCAGAGCAATACCATAAGCAAAGAGTTGGAGTTTTACGTTTAATATCCTATTAATTTGTATACCTTTAATTTTATTATTTTACTGATGTTATTTGCAAAAGGTTCAATCAGCAAAGCAAATAAGTGTGATAAAGGACATCCTTGTTTTGTCTCTCTCACAACTGGAATGGGTCCTGACCTATGTGATCCTAATTTGATGTAAACTATGATATTTTCGTATAAGGAGTTAACGTATTAAAAGTTGTGGGACATCTGTATTAATTTAGGACTAATATGAGATAGTCCCAATCAACACAATCGAAAGCACTATTGTTATCCAAAGAAATTATATTTAAGTCCAGTCTTTTACTTTTGTTATAAACAACTGTCAGGATTCTTTTAATATTGTCATAGGTATTTCTTCCTTTTATAAAGCCAGTCTGATCTTCGTGTATTAATAAGGGGAGAAAATGTTTGAGTCTTTCTGCATAAATTGCAATGAACATTTTATAGTCTATATTCAACAGAGTTATGTGTCTATATGAGGAGCAATATTTTTTATCTTTGTCTGCTTTTAATATTGGTGATATTAATGAATATTTCCATGAGGGAGGTACATTTATATCATGCTTGATTGTACTGTATAATTTTAATAGTAAAGTTAAAGCTTGATTTGATAATAATTTATACATTTCTGGTAATATGTTATCTGGACCAGGGGTTTTACTTACTTTGAGTTTTTAATTTGTGATTTTAGTTCATTCATGCAAATTGGTTTATTAATAATATCTATTGTTTCTTGTGTTAATCTGTTAAGGATATTTCCTTTAAGATACCGTTTAATATCTTTGGAAGATATTTTTTTTTTGGATTTGATGAATTATGTATATTGAAATGAAGTCCAAAGGCCTCTAAAATACTGTTTAAGTCCGTAGCTTTCTTATTTGTATATGTATTGTATAGCTCTTTTATTTACTTAGATTTGGTCATATTATTTGCTTAGATTTTATTATATTTTTTGTTCTATCTGCCAATTGTCTCTATTAAGTGGGGTTATAGTATAAGAGTTTAATTTTATTTTCTCAGGGTTAATCATAATCTTATGATGTAGTATTTCAGAATATTTATTATTAGTTTGAAGTAGTTCTGCTACTAAGGCTATATTACCTTTTTCTATCTCTAACTTAAGCTTGTCTGCTTTAATTTGTAATTCGACCATATCTTTATTCCATGTTTTCTTTTCATTAATATACCACGATAATACTTTGCCATAAGTATAAGCTTTTAGAGAATCCCAAATATATATTTCTGATGTCTTCTGTATTATTTATTTCAAAAAAAGTTTTTATTTCTTTTTCATAAAACTCTTTTGAAGTCTGTTAATTTTGTTATATATGAAGGTATTCTAGTTATAGGGGTCGTATTGACAGGTATAAGGTCTATGTCAAAAACTAAAGCATTGTGGTCTGATAAAGGACAATTAATAACTTTGACTGTTTCTATTTTTGTTGTCAAATCATTTGATACATATATCCTGTCTATTCTCGAATGAGACTTATGTCTGTGTGAGTAAAAAGTAAAGACTAGAGAGTCTGGATCTGCAAATTCATTAATACCCTTTATGCATGCTGTTTCTATAAGTTTCAAAAGTGCTTTAGAAGTAAAGATTTTCTTCTTTTAACATGTGAATCTGTATCTATCATCTGTTGTAAAGTTGAAGTATCCTGCTAATATTAAACTACCTTTTGTTAAGGGTATTATTTCTTCAAAGTGATGATTAACTGTTTTAACTCCAACTCCTGGAATCCAATATAAATTGACTAGTGTGTAGATTTTCTTATTCATTTCAATGGATACTAGGCATATCATACCAGATGAATCATGATATGTGTTAATTACTTTAGGTGTATATATTGCATTATGAATTAAGATAGCTACTTCTATTTTCTTCTGTTTAAATTGAGAGCTCACTAGAACTGTGTAATTACTGATGTGTAAACTATTTACATCTTTGTCCAATAAGTGATTTTCTTAAAAACAACTACTTGGGGTTTATGTAGACTTAAGTATTTGAATATGCTCCTCCTTTTGTTAGTACTATTCAGACCATTAACATTTATAGATAAACATTTCATACTTTCAATCTATGTTTGACACTGCATAATAGCATGTACATATAATAATGACCATTGAGTGTGAATTAAGAAAATGGTTCAAATATTTTTCTATATATATATACAATGTCTGTACATTTCTGATAGACACCAAACTGGTTATAACAAACTTATAAACTTAAAAGTTCTAATGTAAAAAAACATTATTTCTTACTATGAGGTGTCAAACCTTTTTGCTTGACTAGTAAAACTACCCAAGCAAACCCTCTAAGTCTGTCTAGTATGTGCAGGTCAGATGCTCTTTACCTCATATATTATACTGACTTGTACATATTTAGATACAGTTTCATATATTCAGCATATATTGGAGTGTATATCTTTATTTCTGAATCAATAGCTAATTTAGCTAACCATTTAAGTTGAAATAGGTTGTATCTTTAGTTTTAAAGACATCTTAAAACATATCACAGGTATCTAATCAAATTCTGTAAATGTCTGGTGTTATAACTTGAATCTCATCTTATAATACTATTTTAGATGTTTATATTTTTGTGATTTATCACGATAAATATATCATAACTAGTAGAATTTAGGAACCATATATTACAGTTACTATAGATTTATGTTAAGTCAGTTACAATACATACTGTTCTAATAAACAACAATCATTGCAATAAAACACATAGCGATAACAGTGAGTAGTATAAATATGTCCAGCTGTCTCAATACATATTTCCCTTTTGCCTTGTTACAGCATCTCTCATTCTAGTCTGTTCAAATAATGACGAAAGCCAAGTCTTAATTATCTTCTCACAATATATATGCATTATAAACATTGCCAGTTTATTTTTAAGTGTGTTATATTTCAATAATTTTAGATAATTTTACACCATGACTGATTACTATGTAGTTATAAATGTTCTAGTAATATCTTAGTACATACTGAATAAAATGAGTTTGCTTATCTTAACACAGTAGACATATGTTTAACCCACTCAGATTTACTATACTAGAAAAACATTTTCTTGTAGCTTTTAGTCATGAGCATATCAATGAGGAGGAAAATGTATTTTTCCCAGTAACTGAAATAGTATAGGTTAATGTAGAATTACAGTAATTGCATTAAGCCAAGGAAATCATAACAGATGAGCAAAATGTAAACATCATATCTTGAATGTCTATATTAAAAAAATTGTAGCCCTGTAAAGTGAATGAAAAACCCTTTATATACTTTTAAATCAAAGTGATCTAAATATTTTTAACTGGAAAAAAAGCAAATTTTTATATTTATATAATCAGAGGAGTTAAATGAGTAGATTATTTTCCTATTATATTTTTTAACATATTTCCTGTTAAGAATCTTTTTTAAGTTACACTTCACAAAGGTCTTCCTTGTTTAGGAATATCTTGCATTTCAGCACAGTCTCACACTTTTTTGATGGTCCTTTCTCCAATATCTGTTTTAAGATATTTAAGGTTTCTTATGTGCTTGTAATATTACATTATTTCTCTTCTTTCTCTTATCCTTTTTTCATGCATACATAGAAACAATGTCATAAAATTGTCGGTATCTACTGACAAGTACAAGCGTAATACGAAAGATAACAACTCAATAGTTCCAATAGCAGTAGGAACAACATATACCCTAAGAAATAAATTATAATTATATTTAAATGTGTTACCAATACATATAGTTCCCTACAGATTACAGAAGGATTTGTTACCAGGTACATTGCATGTACTGCGAGGAGCACGCTTGGCTGATACAAAAAGTAAAGCAATATCAATCTATGAATTTGGATCATATTCTGACCTATGAATTGATGTCCATTTCCACCATGAAACTGAGAACTAAAAAAAAACTTGTAAAATTTAATAAGTGGGTTCGGATTTATTAAACATTTTGTCGAAAGGTATGTTTATTTGTCAACTGAGAGCTGCGAATAACAGCTCCTACTGTAATCTACTATAACTAAACATTGCGCTAGTCTATATTAGCATTTCAGTCTGGTTGGTTCTGCACTTTTTAAGCATGTAAATTGTGTGTGTTAAAGAATGAAACTTCTGTCTTCTATCTTAGACTGACATCTACGTGCAGTCAAAAATACTTTGTCATTTAATAGTTCACAAAATACTAGAAGGAAAATGAGCTTTGCAATTACATACATCAGGCATGAAACTTGATGATTTGTCTCATAAACCTCATAGACTTAACTGTCTGAGTAATTAACGATTTTACATATCTAAACAGTTTTGTGCATGTGCCCATTGTACCAGTCAGAAACCTAATTATGAATCACAGTAACTGGTAAAGTAGTCATCTGCTGGTAATCATACAAAATTAGTGACATTAGCACAAGGCTGGGAGAACTACTCAAGTATTAACTCCCTTGCCCAACATTTCCTAGTATTTATAAACTCAAATGCCCTGGTTCAACTGGTCAACACTCCCACTAGAGGTGACAACATATTGAACCTGGTCATCAACAACATGGGCGACCCCTCGCTGGTTAGATCTGACCATAAACAAATCACTTTGGATATCCATATTCCGCCCCCACCCCTGGACAAGGAAACCACAGTGAAAAACTTTTCAAAAGCAAACTTCACGTTACTTAGGACCGAGGTGGGAAGTTTCAAAGCCCCCATGCTGAAGGATAGTGCTGTCCAAGCTGCAAAATCCTTTACTAATGCATTCTACGGGCACCTACAAGAATGCATGGATTGTACCATCCCAAGCAAAACCAAGACTCACTCCTCCAAGGAAAGGAAACCAGTCTGGTGGACCCCTGCCATAAACAAGCTATACAATAGAAGGAGGAAACTAGTACAGAAAAGAGTAAAATCCCAAAAAGGGAAGACATCCCTGATCAGTATCAGCAAGAAACTACGATCCCTCATAAAATCACCCAAGGCAAGCTTTGAAAGAAAAATTGCCAATACCTCCAAAGATAACCACAAGGCATTCTTTAGCTATGTCAAGAATCTAAGTGGCAATGCTCAGATCTGCTTGGAGTTAGTGCAAAATGGCAGAAAATACAATGAACCAACCGATATCGACAACATGTTGGCAGACACGTTCAGTGCAAATTTACCCCCCTCTCACCCCCAAAGGAGCCCATAACCATACCAGAAGAATGTAGAGTCCCTGAAATCACAGGCACTCAGGTTAAAACAGCCCTCTCCAAAGCCAAAAACACAGCATCAATGGGACCGGATGGTGTCCAGGCTGCGTTCTACACGAGCTCAAAGACGAACTAACCTATCACCTAAACACACTGTTCAAACTCAGCCTCTCCACAGGCTACGTACCCATAGAGTGGCACACAGCAACGGTTATTCCACTCCACAAAGGTGGAGCCACAACAGACCCCGGGAACTATCGCCCTATAAGCCTGACTAGCTTGGTCTGCAAAGCTATGGAGAGCATCATCATGGAACTCATTAACAGAGACATTGGGAACCTCCAAACACTGGACCCTACCCAGTTCGGCTTTAAGGGCAGATCATGCCTGCTAAACCTAGTGGACTTCTCTGAGACCGTTACCAAGGCTACAGACAAGGGGAAAGGTGGTACACACAGCCTACCTAGACCTCGCTAAGGCCTTCGACACCATTCCCCATTCTGGTATTATAGACAAGCTCATACAACGATACCACACCATAAAAAGTTTATTGGATAAAGCTTTCGGGTACTGATGAAGGGTGTAGACCCGAAAGCTTTATCCAATAAACTTTTTATGGTGTGGTATCGTTGTATGTATCTTGCATTTGGCAGTAACACCACTGTTGTTTTAGTTATTATAGACAAGCTCACCAGCCTGAACATAAACCCCTACGTCACAAGATGGGTTGCCAACTGGCTCATGGACAGAACCCACATGGTGAGAGTTGTGGGAGCTAGGTCAGACTCTAAACCGGTTACAAGTGGCATTCTCCAGGGCTCAGTCCTAGGACCCCTCCTGTTTGGCATATACTTCTCAGAGGTACAGGCAAACACAGGACGACTATGGCTGACCAAGTTTGCAGACAACTGCAAACTACGGGCTATAATTGACTCTCCAGCTGACACAGACATCCTCCAAAAGGGTCTCACTGAGATGGATACCTGGTATCAAAATCATGGCCTCAAGCTAAATGCCAAAAAGTGCATAGTCATCCCCTTTGGAAAAACAAAGTACCCACAAAGTACCACATAGGCGGTAGCCCCTTAAATACGGAAGACATAAGGGACCTGGGGACCGAAGTAGATAGTAATCTCACCTTTGATAATCACATTGCCAAAGTGATTAGAAAATCCTTCAATGTGGCCCACCTAATCACAAAAGGGTTGGCATCCAGATTAAAAGAGGTCATTGTGCCCCTCTACTCACTCATCAGACCCATCATAGAGTACAACGCCCAATTTGGGATGTACCTTACAAGACACCTGCAACAGCTGGAAAGACCACAGAAGTACCTCACCAAGAGGATCACTGGCCTGAAACAGATGCCCTATGCAGCTCGACTGAAGAAACTCCAGCCGTACTCGATTGCATACCGCCTACTCAGAGGTGATCTCTGCCTGACATACAAGGCTATGTTCCAACCCAGAATTGATGGACATGCTCCACCTAAAGAAAACCTTATCCCCTCGAGCCACACGCTCTAGGGATCTAAACCTCACCACAACAATAAATAGGACATGCTGGAGGGATAGATTCCTGTCCCAGAGACTTCCCATGCTTTGGAACAAGATTCCAATCTACATTAGGCAGAGCTCCTCGCTAACACTCTTCAAAAGAAACCTTGACGAGTGGATGGTAAACAGAAAGTTTACCCCGGGGATCACTTCAGTGGCTCTGCTGGACAGAGTCACAGGGAACTAATCAAAGGGGAAGGCGAATGCCAACACATTCTGGCTAGGCTTATAAATGTCTTTGGGCAGATAGCCTAGTACCTATGTATGAAAGAAACAGCAGTTGTTAGCAAGGAAGAAAAACAAAATATTTAGTTCTACAAAGGTTAATATTGCCTCATACAGCTAGTAAAAACAAATCTGATGATGTTTCTGTTATTGATCTAAACAATGTTGTCTGAGCTGACATAACAGAGTACACAGAAGCAATGCTTATGTATTTTCAAGAGACTAGCAGTATGGTTAAAAAGTATCAGCAATAACAAGACTGTTTAAGTTATTGTGTAAATATTATGACTTGTGTACATTTTAAAGTTAAAGTTTGTGTAATGAAAGGGACGTTAGTTTGAATAGGTACTTCTCCGTCTTCAGGGCAACAACCCCAAACAGCACCTAAATAGTGCATTTACTTAGTTGTATGGCTGTTTGAGAAAGCGAGTGCAGCACCTGCAGCTAAATGAAATGCTAGGAATACTAGGTTTCGAACAGCACAGCGGTATAGTAGAATAAAAAATTATTGTATGTTGTAAAACTACACATTCAAGAGATGCCACTCCAGCCGCACTCAACTTTGGACTCCAGGACAATGATTTGTTTTCTAACTGTTGCCTCTTATGAAGGGTACAATAGCAAATGTCATAGCTGTACTTTACTAAATGAGAAGCACATAGGTTCATAGGTTGGTACTAGGCTATCGGCCCTGGGGCCTATACAAGCCTAGCCATAATTCCCTGGTTATTACTTCCCACAATATTTACTTCCCTGGACCAGAGTCTAGCAGGGCGACTGACGTGATCCCCAGGGTGAATTTCCTATCTCCCATCCAGTCGTCAAGGTTCCTTTTGAACAGGGCCAAAGAGGCGCTCTGCTTGACATGTATCGGCAGTCTATTCCAGAGTCTGGGAAGTCTCTGGGTCAGGTAGCTATCCCGCTAGCATGTTTTGTTCATTTTGATGACAAGGTTTAGATCCCTGGAGCGTGTGGCTCTGAGGGATTGGGATTTATGTAAGTGTAGCATGTCCAACAGCTCTGAGTTTAACATGGCCTTGTATGTTAAGCATAGATTGCCTCTGAGTAGACTATATGCTAAATGAAATGCTAGGAATACTAGGTTTCGAACAGCACAGCGGTATAGTAGAATAAAAAATTATTGTATGTTGTAAAACTACACATTCAAGAGATGCCACTCCAGCCGCACTCAACTTTGGACTCCAGGACAATGATTTGTTTTCTAACTGTTGCCTCTTATGAAGGGTACAATAGCAAATGTCATAGCTGTACTTTACTAAATGAGAAGCACATAGGTTCATAGGTTGGTACTAGGCTATCGGCCCTGGGGCCTATACAAGCCTAGCCATAATTCCCTGGTTATTACTTCCCACAATATTTACTTCCCTGGACCAGAGTCTAGCAGGGCGACTGACGTGATCCCCAGGGTGAATTTCCTATCTCCCATCCAGTCGTCAAGGTTCCTTTTGAACAGGGCCAAAGAGGCGCTCTGCTTGACATGTATGGGCAGTCTATTCCAGAGTCTGGGAAGTCTCTGTGTCAGGTAGCTATCCCGCTAGCATGTTTTGTTCATTTTGATGACAAGGTTTAGATCCCTGGAGCGTGTGGCTCTGAGGGATTGGGATTTATTTAAGTGTAGCATGTCCAACAGCTCTGAGTTTAACATGGCCTTGTATGTTAAGCATAGATTGCCTCTGAGTAGACTATATGCGACAGAGTACAGCTGGAGTTTTTTTAGACTGTCAGCATACGGCATCTGCTTTAGGCCTGTGATTCTTTAATGAGGTATTTCTGCGGCCTTTCCAGTTGTTGCAGATGTCTTGAGAGGTATGGGGCGTTGCATTCTATAATGGATCTAATGAGGGATGAGTACAGTGGGACAATGACCTCCTTCTTTCTGGATGAAAAGCCCTTAGTGATGAGGTGTGGCACATAGAAGGATTTCCTGACTGTTGTGGCGATGTGGTTATCAAAGTGAGACCACTGTCCACCTGAGTCCCTAAGTCTCTTATCACACTTTGTGTTTAGTGTACTGCCACCTATGTGGTAATTCACGGGTACATGTTTTTTCCCAAAGGGGATAACTATACATTTGTTGGCACTGAGCTCTAGCCCATGGCTCTGGCATGAAGCATCTGTTTCTGTAAGGCCCTTTTGTAGAATATCCACATCATTTGGGGATTCAGTAATGGCTCCCAGTTTGCAGTCATCTGTGAACTTTCACAGCCAGTGTCCCTTAGTGTTGGCCTGTACTTCAGAGAAGTAAATGCCAAATAAGAGCGGTCCCAGGACTGAATCCTGAGGTACTCCACTTGTCACTTTGTCTGGAGCTGGATTTGGAGTTGGCTACTTTTACAGTGTGGGTTCTGTCAGTAAGCCAGTTGGCAACCCGAGTGACATAGGGATTAATGCCCAGCTTAGTAAGCTTATCTGTGATTCCAGAGTGGGGGATGGTGTGCACATTGTAACTATTAATTTCTAAGTAAATCATGTTATTGAATGGTGTACTTGCAGTATGATCTAGAAAGGAAAGTCTGATTTGCTCTCGTCCCCAGGCTACGACACTGACTACTTACTCCAGCCACAGCTTTAGTGTCCTCTTTCTGTCAGTCTCTTACTGTTGTGGAGTATCTCTTGTCAACTGTCTCTGCTGAGTTTCCACAAAAAACTGGTGCACCTATCTTTGAACATCTGCTTTTGAACAGGGAAAATTGAGCAAATGTGTTTTTTTTTCCATTACAGTTAAGCTAATGCAGATTTTCTTAACTTGGCTGCTACCAAAGCAATTTACAATACTAGTATTTAAAAAAAAAAAAAAAAAAAAGTTTCACGGACTCCTGAAGTTATTATTTAAGAGTTGCTATATACTATGATTGTTGTCAACTAAATGAAATAAAGACTATTCCAAAAGCTGCCTTGAGCCGTTGCTCTGACAACGGAAGACCACCATTGAATCCAATGGCATATTAGGTATGTTCTGACTGTATATTATTGCGCTTTTGCTTTAAGGTTTAGATCAACTGTAATGTGCCGGAAGTGAGTGGTAAGCACACGCAATGTCGTGTTAATGTGTGTCTATGTAACTGTCTTTAAAACAAGAAACAATCGTCTTGTGGACCAGGCGGGAAACAGAAGTGTTTTAAATTGTCCAAAAATTAGGTAAGGCTCGAGCTAATGAACTTGAAATGTGTGGGAATATTTCCCAAGCTTAATTCATGCACTAAAGTCAGTATACACCATATATACATAAAAAAAGACAAAAAGCAGATCTCAAAAACTCAAATTCCTTAGTGTCTAATCTGTAGAGCAAAGCATTTTACATAATGCACATTTTTAACAAAAGGGCATCATAAAACTTTCTTAAACTGAGCTATTAATATTATTCATAATGCAGCTTCAGCATACATAAAACATTTATCTAAATATCTGAAGCATGACTCCCTGATAGCGCAAAGACTATATAATCACATCAAATAGGGCATGTAGTTATATAGTTAGATATATGTTTTACTTAAAGTTGAAATATTTAATAAGTAATTATTTATAGTGATAAATTAAGTATTTGTACGTATCAAAATTAAGTTAGAGATTTATGTATTATGGAATTTGTTACTGTTTGGATTATGAACGTATGGTCATTAACTTTACAAGTTCATAGGTTGGTACTAGGCTATCAGCCCTAGGGCCTATACAAGCCTAGCCATAACAATTCCCTGGCTATTTCTTCCCACATTATTTACTTTCCTGGACCCCTGTCTAGCAGGGCGACTGACGCGATCCCTGGGGTGAATTTCCTTTCTCCCATCCAATCGTCAAGGTTCCTCTTGAAGAGGTCCAAAGAGGCACTCTGCTTGACATGTATGGGCAATCTATTCCAGAGTCTGGGGAGTCTCTGGGTCAGGAACCTATCCCTCCAGCATGTTTTGTTTATTGTGATGACAAGGTTTAGATCCCTGGAGCGTGTAGCTCTGAGGGATTGGGATTTCTTTAAGTGTAGCATGTCCAACAGCTCTGGGTTTGACATGGCCTTGTATGTTAAGCAGAGATCGCCTCTGAGTAGACGATATGAGACAGAGTATAGCTGCAGTTTTTTAAGGCGGTCAGCGTAGGGCATCTGCTTTAGGCCTGTGATTCTTTTAGTGAGGTATTTCTGAGGCCTTTCCAGTTGTTGCAGATGTCTTGAGAGGTACATACCAAATGGGGCGTTGTATTCTATAATGGGTCTAATGAGGGATGAGTACAGTGGGACAATGACCTCCTTTTTTCTGGATGAAAAGCCCTTCTTGATGAGGTGTGCCACATAGAAGGATTTCCTGACTGTTGTGGCGATGTGGTTATCGAAGGTGAGACCACTGTCCACCTGAATTGAACAGATATTTATCTAATGAATTATTGGTGTTGATAATGTAATATATGTATGCGTGTACGTGTCTGAGTTAAATTATCTGGAATTTACATATTATGAAAACTATTAATGTTTATATTATGGATGTATAATTCTTAACTTTATAAAAATAAGTAAATCATTTACAGATACCTGATTGGTGGAGTTTTCCAAAGTAAAAAGCTTTGTTGTCAGATTTTAAGTTATTTGTTAAAGCATTACTGAACATATGCATCTAATACATTTATTTGTCTTTTAGTTTCTTTTTCTTTTGTTCAACAGTTTTCCAGTTGTTCTTTTCAGCAATTATCTTTGGTGTGCTGTTTGTCCAGTCCATTGCCTCTTCTTGGATTAAAACTTTGTTGTTGGAAAGATATTTTGTTGCTAGTTCCACAGTTTCAAATATTTTTATTCCTTCTGGGAGAAAAATTCTTAGTCTTGCTGGAAATAGTAGATGTGTTTTCAGTTGTTTCCTTTTTAAGGCTTTTATTAAAGGGGGGAATTCTCTTCTTTTAGAGAGCACTGTAGTGGAATAATCATTGTCAAATCTGATTAAGGTATCTTGGAAATGAATAGGTGAGATAGCCCAGGCATTTCTTAGTATAAGCTCTTTATCCTGTGTTGAGAAAAGTCTTCCAATTATAGATCTTGGTTTAGTTTTTGATGTAGTAGTATTTCTTGAGGCTGCTAATGATCTGTGTGCATGTACAATGCCATATGAAAGTTGTTGTTTGTCTTTTCGGCTTTTCTTGGTTAGGGGTCGCCACAGCAGAACTCCGGTCTGCTAATGATTGGCAGTAGATTTTGACGAACGCCGAAGTGCCAGCTCGACGTTCAACCTTCAATGAAGGCAGACCCATTTACGCATGTCTTTCAAACGCCCACCCAACCGCGGGTAGGACATGCAGACTCCACAGAGAAGGCACTCCCCGCACTCCAGCCGAGAATTGACAGGAGAACCTCTTGCTGTGAGGCAACGCTACCGCTGCACCACCGCGGATAATGCCATATGAAAGTGCTTCATGTAATTTAAGCATATCACGTATCCAGGTTGCGAGAAAGTTGATAAAGTTGTCTCCTTCACCCTTTTCAGGCAGCCCATAAATCTGGATGTTGTTTCTCCTTGTTCTGTTTTCTAAATCATCTAATTTTTCTTACAGATATTTATTATGTTTTAATACAAAGTCTGTCTGGTTTTCCTCTTCCATAAGTCTAGAGTCACTGTCATTTAGGGATTTATGGCTGATATCTGTCCTTTTTGCTGCATAAGTATTTCTTGAAGTTGTTCCAGTTGCTGACATTTATCTTTAAATGTGTCCAATTTGTTTTCAATTTTCTCGATTTTTAGTGACATGTCCTGGATGACTGATACGGCAAATTGCAATTCCTTCTTAAGAGAAGAGTCCTGTGATGAGTTCATTAAGTGACTCATTCTGAAGTGCTGATGCTGTCTGTTTTATGCTGCTTGTTTTGACAGGACTAATCTCTGGTAATAAAAAGTTCTTCAATGCATTCTCCAAGGTATTAGAAGTTGATTGATAGCAGAATATTCTTCAATTTGTTCCTTATTTTTTAAAATTCCTGTCAGAAATAGTATGGAGGTAACAGAGCCAGGAAAAAGTCCTGCTACCAGTTGACCATCTTGGCCATGCCCCACTTTGACATATTATTGAAAGTCAGCAAGCCATACGTTTGACAAGAGGACAAACCTACTATGTGTGTAAACACAGTGGACCTGTTCCTCAGGAACTGTGGAGAATGTAGCACCCATTCTCATTTGAAATAAGACTCAATTCTGTATGACTCCAACACACTAACAGTTAGAAACTACTCCAAGACAAATTACCTTTTATTAAGTGATGACCTGTTTTCCTCCATGCCCAGATAATACAACTGCCTATGCAGAATTATTCACAGCAGTTCAGCACAACCATGTAAATGACTGCATACAGGCTGCTGTGCTTACCTGAGATAAGCCCCAAACTAACTCAAAAAGCAAACCAGACTGGTGGGATCCAAAATTAAACAGATTATACAACAAAAGAAAAAATATATAGCTAAAATTAGGAAGTATAATAACAATCAATCAATCAATAAATAAATAAAACCTCTCTCATTAAACTGAATAGACAACTAAGATGATTAAGTCCAACAAAGTCAATTTTAAGGTAAAGAAAGATAACATCCCAGAACAAGGACAACCATAAGGTTTTCTTTAGTTATGCCCAAAACCTCAAAGGCAGCACAACATTGTGCTGAACTGCTGGTAAATGGAACCATGTTCATAGAAATGGGAGATAAAGCAAATCTTCTGACAAATTCAGCTACAACTTTAACTCCCTCTCCCCCCTTCCCAACCCCCAGGAAATACCATTTAATATAACCCTCCAACTATCAGTTGGAGTAGGTTTTAGATGCACTCTCTAAGGTCAAGAATACAGCTTTGATGGGAACTGATAATACCCCATGATGCTGCCTAAAGAGCCTGAAATGTGAACTATCATGGCCACTGGTGTCACTGCATAGGCTTCGTACCGCACAAACAGAAGACTGCAACAGTCATTCCTCTGTACATGGTTAAACCATCAACAGCTTCTGGAAACTACACTCATTAGTCTGATTAGTCTCATATGCAAAGTCATGGAAATAATTATTATGGGAATAGTTAACAATGACATAGAACACAGATTTGCTGTATCGAGGACTGTTTGTAAGCTCCTGAGGCCCCCAAGCCTTTCTGTGTTGGAGGGAAGCCTTCTAGCTTATCAGTGGGAGTGGTAAGCACTAGGTAGCCTACCTACCACATAAGGAGGGGTTCTGGCCCAGAAATTGTAGTTACTGGCCGTTTGGGCAGTTTTTTCATCTCTCTCAACTTTCTGATTTAAAAGCCTGCATTTGCACTTGTTTCTTTCCTGTAACTAGTCTACTTCAGATACAGATTCTTAGTTTTATCATCGGTTAAGAACTTGTTGTAAGCAATAATAAGCAATAAATTACTACATCACTCAACCTTCCTCATTACCTAGAGAAAATCAGTTTTTGTACTTACTTTCCTCACTTCTCTAGACGAAAATAGTTTTTTATTCAGCCATGTCCAAGGGGCAGCTCCCAGTGTTCTCTCCTGTCTATCTGATAAATCTAGGCATCTTGGGGCAATGTAGCAATTGCCTCATCTACACAGATAACCCTCTCCTCTTACCACCCAACACTACAACCTGTGAGAGATGCACTTATCTACCCAAACAGGAGGTAAAGCTCTCTCCAACCAAGACTGAACTTGACAGTCAAGAGGAGAAAGTAAACACTTGCACCACACCACACTCATCATATAATCCCACTAAACCTGTACCAGCAAAATCCACACATAGAAACACAAAAACATTCGCCGAGGCTCTCAGTAATAATCTGCTCAAGCAACAGAGACCTCCAAAGCAGAAACGCAAGCAACCTCCACCCCCCCAACACAACCCAAATGACACAGCCCACAGACTCAGTGTGCCACTCAACTACAGCCCATAAGGCAAAACAACGTACCCAACACACTAGTCATAACTCACCGGCTAAACAAACAGAAGGTTACGGTCAGTTGCCTGTTGGGTGCCAGGATCTGCCACATAACCCATGCACTCAGGTCACTCCACAACAAGTACAAATATGACTCTATCACTGTCCATGTTGGTGTGAATGAGAGACGTACGTCCCTGGACTACATGAAGAGACATGAAGGAGCTGTCTGATCTTGTAGCCCAGGCAGGTATGACCCTAGCTCTGAGAGGAATCCTGTCATTGCCCAGAATGATACCGCAGTACAAGGACAAAATGATTGACTTCAACAATTAACTAAGCTTCGGGTGTCATTCTAAGGAATCCAGTATCTGTCTGTTTGGGATGACATGGTCGACGGACCACAATGCTTTGCCAGAGATGGCCTGCATCTGTCATCCCTGGGATTCTGGACACTGGCAAAGGCTCTTCCCGCCCCATAGTGCCTTTTTTAGGCAAGGTTCAAATGACAAATTCACCACCATAACAGGAATAGGCAAGCAAAAACCGAGGGTAACGCTACTCAATGCTAGAAGTCTAAATCTCAAAATGCACTCCCTCGAGGCACTCCTTAAAATGGAGAACATCGATATCTGTGCAGTGACTAAGACCTGGTTCAAGGCTCCAAAGAGCACCCCTGCATTACCAGGCTATAACTCATACCACACTTCTCAGCCACCAAACCTGGACCGGAACATCAAAGGCGGAGGTGTGTCCATATTCATTAAGGATATCTATACCTCCAGGCTAGTTGCTCAGCATAATGCATCCGAGTTTTATCCAAGTGCAACGAACTCTGGGCAAAATTGCAATCCAAACTGTTGCTTGCTACAGATCCCCCACCATCCCCCAGGATTCCAACTCCTCTTTTCTTGATGTACTGGAAAATACTTGGGTTCAACCAAACACCCTAAAAATGGGTGATTTCAACTATCCCACCATTGACTGGGAAAACTACTCATGTACCAACTCCTTCGCTCAACGCTTTCTGGACTTCATAAATACCAATGCCCTGGATCAACTTATTCACACTCCTACCACGGGCAACAATGTCCTAGACCTAGTCATTACCAACATGAGTGACCGGTGTTCCACACCTGAAGTCAACTCCTTGTTGGTCAGATCAGACCATAAGCTAATCACCCTAGATATTCACATCCAACTCCCACCCCCCATTAAGGAAACCACGGTAAAAAATTTCTCCAAAGCCAACTTCATGCTTCTTAAGACAGAGGTGGCAAACTTCATGACACCCATGCAGATGGACAATACAGTTGCGACTGCTGAGTCCTACACAAATGCACTCTATAAGCACTTACACGAGTGCATGGATAGAGCTATCCCAAACAGAACCAAGATGCTATTCTCCAAAAAAAGGAAGCCAATCTGGTGGTCCCCTGCCATAAACAAACTCTACAACAGAAGGAAAAAATTGTTGCAAAAGAGAGTAAAATCCCATGAGTGGAGGAGCTGCCTGGTCAGCCTCAGTAAGAAGCTGAGATCCCTTTATAAGATCCTTGAAAGCTAGCTATGAAAACAAAATCGCCACTGATTCTAGGGACAGCCACAAAGCATTCTATAACTATGTCAAGAATCTCAATGGCAACACCCAGATCAGCTCTGAGTTGCAGCACAACGGCATGAAAATTACAGAACCAACCAGGGGGCGGCGAAAGCCAACACATTCTGGCTAGGCTTGTAAATGCCTTTGGGCAGATAGTCTAGTACCTACCTATGAACTTATATTGCCAACATCCTGGCAGATAGGGTCAGTGCTAACTTTACCCCCCTCTCACCCCCCAAAGGGCCCATATCTATACAGGAAGAATACAGAGTCCCTGTAAGCACAACTACGCAGGTAAAAAGCTGCACTCTTTAAAGCCAAAAACACAGTATCCATGGGACCGGACAAAATCCCAGGCTGAGTTTTACATGAACTTCAGAACGAACTGGCTCCCCACCTAAGCACCATGTTCAAACATAGTCTCACATCAGGCTTTGTGCAACAGTTATCTTACTCCACAAAGGTGGAGCCACCACTGATCCCGGGAACTATCGCCCTATTAGCCTGACGAGCCTGGTCTGTAAGGCCATGGAACGTATCATCATGGAACTCAAACAAAAACATTGGTAACCTCCAAACTCTGGACCGCGCCCAGTTCAGGTTTGTAAAAGTCAGATCATGCCTCCTGAAGCTAAACGACTTCTTTGAGGCATTTACCAAAACCATAGACGAGGCTAAGGTGCTTCACACAGCCTATCCTTGACCTCACCAAGGCTTTCGACACCACCACCCCATTCTGGAATTATAGCTAAACTCACTAAACTAGGTATAAATCCCTACGTCACAAGATGGGTTGCCAACTGGCTCACTGACATAACCCACATTGTAAAGGTTGCAGACTCCCTGACTGCAAACCAGTGACAAGTGAAGTACCACAGGGTTCATTCCTGTGACCTCTCCTGTTTGGTATCTACTTCTCTGAAGTACAGGCTAATACAGAAGACCTTTGGCTGATGAAGTTCGCAGATAACTGCAAACTAGGAGCCATAGTCGAGTCCCCAAATGATGTGAACATCCTACAGAAGGGCCTCACTGAGACAGATGCCTGGTGTCAGAGCCATGGCCTCAAGCTCAATGCCAAAAAAAACAGTGTCATCCCCTTTGGTAAAAACTCTGTACCCATGAACTACCACATAGGCGGCAGTCTACTTAATGCCGAATGTGTGATAAGAGACCGTGGGACCCAGGTGGAGAGTCGTCTCTCCTTTGATAATCACAACGCTACAGTAGTCAGGAAATCCTTCTACATGGCACACCTCATCACAAAAGGGTTCCCCATCCAGGAAAAAAAGAGGGCATTGTTCCCCTCTACTCGACACTCATTAGACCCATTATATAGTACAACACCCCTTTTGCAATGCATCTCACAAGACATCTGCAGCAGCTGGAAAGGCCACAGATGTATCTCACAAAGAGGATTATTGGCCTCAAACAGATGCCCTACCCTGACGGTCTCAAATAATTCCAGCTTTACTCCATAGCATATCGCCTACTCCGAGGTGATCTCTGCCTAACATGCAAAGCTATGTCAAACCCAGAGCTGTTGGACATGCTACACCTAAAGAAATCCCAATCCCTCCAAGCTACACGCCCTAGGAACCTAAACCTTGTCACCGCAATAAACAGGTCATACTGGAGGAATAGATTCCTGTCCCAGAGACTTCCCATACTCTGGAACAAGCTACCCATCTATGTCAAGCAAAGTTCCTCATTAGCACTCGTCAAGAAAAATCTTGATGAGTGAATGGGAAATAAAAAATACACCCTGGGGATAACTTCTGTGGCTCTGCTCGACAAGGGCACAGGAAAATAACTTTCTTGGGTGGCGTAAGCCAGGGAACCTTGTTGGCTAGGCTTACTTAGGCCCTTGGGCTGACTGCCTAGTACCTACCTATGAACACCTTTAGACACTGGACTCAACCCAGTTTAGTTTTGTCAAAGGCAGATCATGCCTACTGAACCTGGTGGACCTCTTTGAGAAGGTCACCAAAACAATGGATGAGGACAAAATAGTGCATCTTCCCCTACTTTGATCTAGCCAAGGCATTTGATTTAATACCTTACTCAGGCATTGTAAACAAACGTATGGGATTAGGCATAAACCCCTATGAAACTCACTGGACAAGTAGCGGGCTCACAGACAGGACCCAGGAAGTTAGGACTGGAGACACCACCTCCACAAAGAAATCAGTCGCCAGTGGATTCCACCGGGGCTCTGTGCTGGGTTTGCTCCTCTTTGACATCTATTTTCAGAAGTCAAGGCCAATGTTAAGGGCCTCAGGCTTACCAAGGTTGCAGATGACTGCAAGACAGAAGCAATTATAGACCCCCCCACAAGATACTAACGTCTTACAAGAAGGTCTACTACAGATAAATGATTGGTGCCAAAGCCATGGCTTAAAACTCAATGGCAAGAAATACATAATTATACCTTTTGGGAAATCAGCCACTCAGGGAAACTATTCCATTGATAAAACACCTCTAAAAGTAGACACAATAGTCAGGGATTTGGGGACTCATTTAGATAGTAACCTGGCTTTCAAACAACAAGTGTCTAAGGTAGTAAGAAAATCACTCTATGTCACTCAACTTATAAGCAATGGCATGGCATCTAAGTCCAGAGAAGTCATCGTGCCATAGTACTCAGCCATCATCAGGCCCACCATTGAGCATAATGCCCGCTTCTTCATGTACCTGACCAGCCACATGCATTAACTGGAACGTCCACAGAGGTTCTTCACAACAAAAAAATGCAAGACGTCAACACAATGCCCTAAGCAGATCGCCTCAAAGCACCATCTCTATAGTTTGTTTCTTACAGACTACTGAGAGTCTATTTATGCCTGGAATACAAGGCATCCTTGGATCATGCTCTGATGGACCTTTTACACAGTTCCACCAGAACTACTATATCTAAGGATTTAAACTTTGCCTTGTGACTTAAAAAGGACACATTGGAGGGACAGGTACATATCTCAGAGAATCTACATTCTTTGGAAAAGGCTTCCCATCCATGTGAAGCAGAGCTCTTCCCTAAACCTATTCAACCACAACCTGGACCAGCGGATGGGAAATCGGAAATTCATTCCTAGTCTGACACCTCTGTCTCTGATGGACAGAGGCAGCCATTAAATCATGCCCCAACTAATATATACCCCTTACAATAACCTGCAAGGCACAATAACTCATGATAAATTTGGATTGCATGGCTATGCCTATGAAGGCCAAGGTAATCGTTAGCCTGGAATACACTTATGAATCTATGAAAAGAAGCCATGAACATATCTGATATGAAGGAGCCAAGAACATATCTGATATGAAGGAACCTATCTGGTGGGTCCAATGATTGGAATGAATCCCAATCAGTAAAATCACTCAACCAGAAGGAGTTGGAGAATCACATAAGAAAAGAAGGCAGAGCACTGCTTAGGTGATTTTACTGCTTGGGATTCATTCCAAGCAGTAAAATCACCCAACCAGAAGGAGTTGGAGAATCACATAAGAAAAGGCAGAGCACTGGGAAAGCACTAGACAGAAGGGCAGAATCTAAGGCCATGTGCCAAGACGGCTACCTGTGAAAGGAATGCTATAGACCCGAGAGGTCTCAACAATCAAGCACATAAGTGCAGACCTAGTAGGTAATGGACGTGCCTACTCTTAAGATAACCGACTAGCTAGTAACCCAGTCTCACAACTATCACTGAGACTCCCTTTACTCTCATAAAATAACCAAAGAGTGAAACACCCTTCCTCAACAGCTAACTAAAAATCCCAACCTGTCCACATTTAAAACTACCCTGAAAGACTATTTAAATGATAATTGGCTCTGCCCCTATATTGCTCCCAACTAATATTCTTCTTATTTTTTCCCACTCATCTCACACGTTAGCCCAAATTGTGCTCATCCCACATCGGGCTATCTCACTATCTGTCTTATCTTTATTAATCTTTGTTCCTTCAGATGACCTAACTTGTAAAACTACATAACCATTTTTGGTCTTTCAGAAGTGGCTCACCTTGTAAAGCTACATGACTTATGTATCGCATATACATTGTTAAAAAAATAGTACTCCTGTATGACTGAAACATCCATGCTTATATTGTATTCTATTATATTTTGCTGTAATATTTTTGTTAAGCTCATTTACATATTGTTAGCAATGCACTACTTAAACTAAGTTTACTGCTTGTAGCTTAATAAAGCTCTTTTTGTTGTGGAGCTTTTCTCCCTGGGTCTCCTCTGAAAACGTTTTTTTTTTTTTTTTTTCAACCCAGACGGACACTACCCGGTTAACAAATGTAAATAAATAAATAAATAAAAATAATACCTTAACCAGCAGACGGATTGCCAATTGTAACTGGACAGTCAATTCACCCACGGGAGAAAGGAATTACTAACCTCCACACCCACGGTGCCTGGAGACAAAAATCTGGATCTTTTCTAGAAATTCCCAGACAACTCTCACCACTCCCAAGGTGCTTGGAAAAAGTAAATCCAATACCCACATACCTTTTAATGACCACTCCCAAAGTACCTGGTGACAACAATTGTCCTCTCATTCCCTAGACACCAAGTCTCAGCAGTTCAAATTTTGGGTGATGTCTCTCAACAAATTCTCAGTAACAAGGTATGGATGCCTGCCTTACTGACATATGGCCTTGCGGATTTCACTACGATAAGCATCAGAAAACTATCCATTGAGTCAAAGTCAAATTTATTAAAGTGCTTAAACCAATTTATTAGTAGTTAAAAGGAGCTAAACAAAATTAACCAGATAATAGGAAAACCAGAATCAGTCAAAAAGGCTGCAAAACAAAAACATAAATAGTGTACAGGCAATGATTAACATTTGTCATCTTAAACACATTAATCACAATGGTTTAGTCATAATGAAAATAAAAGAAAATATAAATTTAAAATAGCAACACAGAAATGAAGCACTCCCCCAGAATTAATTTAGTTAATAACATATGAGTGTGCAAACAGTGTGAACTAGTTCATATACTATAACAAATAACTGAAACTGGACCTCTAAAAGGCTGAAGCACTGACCACGAATACCCAGACAGCAAATATTACAATATTAGGATTTATGGCAAAATTTAAAAATAAACATACTGTAATTAAGAATGGCTTACTCATCAACAGCTTCCTAAAAAGATTTTATAAAAAATACCTTAAAATCATTTGCTAATAATATGAAATAAAGAGAGTGAGAGTAACCTGGGAACAGCTTCAAAATCATGTTCACAGGTTCATAGGAAGGTACTAGGCTATCGGCCCTAGGGCCTATATAAGCCTATCCAAAAATGCATGCTGGCTTTCGCCACCCAAGAAAATTATTTTCCTGTCCCCTGTTGAGCAGAGCCACAGAAGTGATCCACGGGGTGAATTTCCTATTTCCCATCCAATCATCAAGAATTTTCTTGAAGAATGCTAATGAGGAGCTTTGTTTGATACAGATAGGTAGTTTGCTCCAGAGTATGGGAAGTTTCTGGGACAGGAATCTATCCCTCCAGCATGTTCTGTTTATTGTGGTGACAAGGTTTAGGTCCCTAGAGAGTGTAGTTCGGAGGGATTGGGATTTCTTTAAGTGTAGCACGTCCAACAGCTCTGGGTTTGACATAGCTTTGTATGTTAGGAAGAGATTGCCTCTGAGCAGGCGATATGCAACGGAGTAAAGCTGGAGTTTTTTGAGACGGTCTGCTAAGGGCATCTGTCTGAGGCTGGTAATCCTCTTTGTGAGGTATTTCTGCCACCTTTCCAGCTGTTGTAGATGTCTTGTGAGGTACATACCAAAAGGGGCGTTGTAATCTATAATGAGTCTAATGAGAGGCGAGTAGAGGGGAAAAATGACCTCTTTTTTCCTGGATAAGAAACCTTTTGTGATGAGGTGTGCCAAGTAGAAGGATTTCCTGACTACTGTGGCGATGTGATTATCAAAGGAGAGACTACTGTCCACCTGGGTTGCATACTTTTGGTGTTAAGTAGACTACCGCCTATGTGGTAATTCATGGGTACAGAGTTTTTACCAAAGGGGATGACAATACACTTTTTGGCATTGAGCTTGAGGCCATGGCTTTGACATCAGGCATCTGTCTCAGTGAGGCGCTTTTGTAGGATGTTCACATCATTAAGAGTTTTGATTATGGCTCCTAGTTTGCAGTCATCTGCAAACTTCGTTAGGCAAAGGCCTTCTGTGTTAGCCAGTACTTCAGAGAAGTAGATACCAAAGAGAAGAGGACTGAACACTGTGGTACTTCACTTGTCACTGGTCTGAAGTCAGATTTGGAGGCTGCTACTTTCACAGTGTGGGTTCTGTCAGTGTGCCAGTTGGCAACCGATCTTGTGATATAGGGGTTTATACCTAGTTTAGTGAGTTTATCTATAATTCTAGAGTGGGGGATGGTGCCGAAAGCCTTGGCGAGATCTAGATAGGCTGTGTGAACCACCTTACCCTCATCTACGGCTTTGGTGACTGCTTCAAAGAAGTCTATCAGGTTTAGGAGACATGATCTGCCTTTTACAAACCCGAACTGGGTGGGATCCAGAGTTTGGAGATTACCAATGTCTTTGTTTATAAGTTCCATGATGATACGTTCTATGGCCTTGCAGACCAGGCTCGTCAGGCTAATGGGCCGGTAGTTCCCAGGGTCCGTGGTAGCTCCCCCTTTGTGGAGTGGGATAACCGTCACTGTGCGCCATTCAGTGGGCACAAAGACTGAGGTGAGGTTATGACTGAACATGGTACTTAGGTGGGGGTGCTAGTTCATTCTGTAGTTCGTGTAGAATGCAGCCAGGGATGTTGTCAGGCTGCTTTGGCATTTGGAGAGTGTGGTTTTTACCTGTGCAGCCGTGATTACAGGAACTTTGCATTCTTCCGGTACAGAGATGGGCCATTTAGGGGGTGAGAGGGGGTTAAAATTAGCACGTAACCTATATGCCAGGATGTTGGCAATATCAGTTGGTTCTGTAATATTTAGTGTCATTGTGCTGTAACTCAGAACAGATCTGAGTGTTGCCACTGAGATTCTTGACATAGCTATATAATGCCTTGTGATTGTCTTTAGAATAAGTGGCAATTCTGTTTTCATAACTAGCTTTGGAGGATTTTATGAGGGATCTCAGCTTCTTACTGTGGCTGACTAGGGAGTTCTTCCAATCATGGGATTTTTACTCTTTTTTGCACAACAGTTTCCTTCTTCTGTTGCAGAGTTTGTTTATGGCAGGGGATAACCAGATTGGCTTCTTTTTTTTGGTGGATAGCATCTTGGTTCTGTTAGGGATAGCACGATCCATGCACTCGTATAAGTGCTTATAAAGTGCATTTGTGTAGGATTCAACAGTTGTACCTCTATTGTCCATCTGCATGGGTGTCGTGCAGTTTGCCACTTCTGTCTTAAGAAGTGTGAAGTCGGCTTTGGAGAAATTTATTATGGTGGTGTCACTACTTGGGGGTGGGGGCTGGATGTGGATGTCTAGGGTGATTAGCTTGTGGTCGGATCTGACCAACGAGGAATTGACCTCTGGTGTGGAAAACCAGTCACCCATATTGGTAATGACCAGGTCTAAGGTATCGCTGCCCCTGGTGGGGGTGTGGATAAGTTGATCTAAGACATTAAAATTTATGAACTCCAGAAAACATTGAGCAAAAGAGTTGGTACATGAGTGGTTTTCCCAGTTAATAGTGAGGTAGTTGAAATCGCCCATCATTAAGGTGTTGGGTTGTACCCTAATATTTTCCAGTGTATCAAGAAATGAGGAGTGGGAGTCCTGGGGCATGGTGGGGGATCTGTAGCAAGCTACAATTTGGATTGCGGTCTTGCCAAGAGATAATCTCGGATGCATTATGCTGAGCAACTAGCCTGGAGGTGTGGATTACCTTAATGAATATGAACACATCTCTGCCTTTAGTTTTTCGGTCCAGGTTAGGTGTCTGAAAGGTGTGGTATGAATTATAGCCTAGTAATGCAGGGATGCTCTCTGGAGCCTTGAACCAGGTCTCTGTCAATGCACAGATGTCGATGTTCTCCATTTTAAGGAGTGGCTCGAGTGAGTGCAGTTTGAAGTTTAGACTTCTAGCACTGAGTAGTATTACCCTCAAATTTTGCTTCCTTGTACCTGTTATGGTGGTGAATTTGTCATTTGAACCTTGCCTAAAAAAGGCACTATAGGGTGGCAAGAGCCTTAGCCAGTATCCAGAACCCCAAGGGCGACAGGTGCAGGCCATCTCTGGCAAAGTATCAAGGTCTGTCGATCATGTCATCCCAGGCAGACAGGATACTGGATCCCCTTAGAATGACACCAGAAGCTTAGCCAATTGTTGAAGTCAATCATTTTGTCGTTGTACTGCAGTATCATTCTGGGCGATGGCAGTATGCTACTCAGGGCTAGGGTCATACCTGCCTGGGCTACAACATCAGAGAGCTCCTCCATGTCTTTTCATGTAGTCCAGGTCATTCACATCAATATGGACAATGACAGAGTCATATTTATACTTGTGGAGTGAAATAAGTGTGTGGTTATGTGGCGTATCCTTGCATCCGACAGGCAGCTGACAGTAAACTTTCTCCTTGTTTAGCCTGGTGAGTGGAACATCAGTGTGCCTGACTATAGAATAACCTATGACTAGAGTGTTGGCTACGTTCTTATGCCTTATGGGCTGTGGTTGAGTGGCACATTAAGTTTGTGGGCTGTGCGTCATTTGGGTTGTGTTGGGGGGGTGGAGGTTGCTTGCGTTTCTGCTTTGGAGGTCTCTGTTGCTTGAGCAGATTTTTATTGAGAGCCTCCGCGAATGTAGGTGTGTGTTTTGTATTTCTACGTATGTGTTTTGGTGGTGTAGGTTTTGAGGTACTATGTGATAAGTGTGGTGTGGTGCAAGTGTTTACCTTCTCCTCTTGACTGTCTAGTCCAGTCTTGGGTGAAGAGAGCTTTGCTTCCAGTTTGGCTATATAAGTGCATCTCTCACAGGATGTAGTACTGGGTGGTAGGAGGAGAGGGTTGTCTGTGTACATGAGGCAACAGCTACATTGCCCCAAGATGCCCAGATTCATCAGGCAGACAGAGAAAACAGCGGGAGCTGATCCTTAGACATGCCTGGATAGGTGCTTATTTATTAAGTACTATTTATTATTTATTTATTTATTTATTGCAGTTGGTTTACCAGGATAGTCCATTGGGCCATTGAAGAACCCGTTTTCAATGGAGTCCCGGGGAGAAAAGCTCCAAAAAAGAAAATAAATGTACATTAACATTTGACAGTAAATATATAGGTACATACTATAAAAGAACATAAGCAAAACATAAATGTACTTAACATTTGACAGTGACAATCTTGGTACAGGCTAACGAAGGAATAAAAGCAAAATATAAATGCATTTTAATGAACAAACATAATAGATGAATAGAGTAGAATGTTAGTACAGGGCAAAGGTAGAGTTGGTTATGTGGGGTGGGTACAAGAGCATTCCCACTGAGATGCTAGGTGTAAGAAAAGTGACTTCTTGAAGGTAGAGTGGTTAGAGGTAGTGCGGATGTTTGGTGGTAGGGAGTTCCAGAGGTGAGCAAGGCTGAAGGAAAGGAGGTTTTTGCCTGGGGGATGAGTCGGTTTGTGGACCTCTAATAGATTTTGATTATTAGACCTTAGAACTCTCTTTGGATGGTGCATTTTAAAGGCAGAGGAGAGGGAGGGACAGTTGGAGGGGTTTAGAATAAGCTTGTGGGCTAGAGTTAGTTGAGTATAAGCAAGATAGTTGGGAAGTTCTAACCATTTTAGTTTATGGAGGGAGAGACAGTGGTGAGTGGAAGACTTATGAGTGGCAGCGAATCTAGCAATTTTGTTATAGCAAGAGGTGAGCTGTTTTTTTAACGAGCACTGAAGATTAGTAAGTAGTGGGGCACCATAGAGGAGGGAGGGAATAAGGAAGGAAGTAGCTAGAGTGATTTTAGTGGTGGGTGTGAGGTAGGCATTTTGTCTATATAGCATGCCAAGTTTTTGATGTGTTTTTTTGATGTTCTTTTGTAGGTGGGAATTAAATTTTAGTTGGTTGTCAATGTGGACCCCAAGTAGTTTGGTCTCTGACACTATTTCAAGAGGAGAGTTGTTTTGACTGGTAACTAAGACTGAGTTCATGTTGGGGGGAGGGAGTTTGGAGGGAGTAAATAACATTAATTTGGTCTTGGTGGCATTGAGAGCTAGGTGATTGCTTAGCATCCATTGCTCTGTGGAAGAGAAGGCGTCTTGAGTAAGTTTTTGTAGGGTGGAGATAGAAGAGGCAGAGCAGATGATAGTAGAATCATCTGCATATTGGACAATGCTAGAGAAAGGGATGGATTTGTGGAAGTCATTAATAAAGATATTGAAGAGAAGAGGGCCCAATATGGAGCCTTGTGAAACTCCGGTAGGGGTGCTTAGGAAAGAGGAAGTTGCTTTTTTCCATTTACAGCTTGATTTCTGTTGGATAGATAGCTAGAGAACCAGTTCAGAGAGGAGGAGGATAGGTAGAGATTGGAGAGTTTAGTTAAGAGCAGGCTGTGAGAGATAGTATCGAAGGCTTTAGAAAGATCAAGGAGTAAGGTGGAAACGATTTGTCCAGAGTCTCGGGCTTTATTTACTATTTCAAGGAAAGAGAGAAGGGCAGTCATGGTGCTATGATTAGGTCTGAAGCCATGCTGCGTGGGGGTTATAAGGTTGTTGTCTAGGAGATGAGGAAGGAGTTGGATTTGCACACAATTTTCAAGGATTTTTGAAATGGGGGACAGGATGGCTATGGGTCGAAAATTGGTAATGTTATTATTGTTACCACCTTTGTGTAATGGTATAATAAAGGCTTGTTTCCAAATTTGGGGAACTGTGCCTTCTAGTAGGGAACGGTTAATTAGGATGCTAATTGGGTAGGCCAGACTTTCGGCAGCAATGTTAAGAAAGTAAGAAGGGATATTATCAGGAGCATTGGTACATGGTTTCAATTTCTGGAGGAGTTTCTTAATAGTAGTAGTAGGAATGGGATTTAAAGTGAAGAGAGTGCAGTCAGGCGGTGTTGAATTTTGGGGGTGGTATGGATGAGGATAGAATTTGTGTGGAAGAGGGGGGTAGAGGAATTGGTGGATTGGGAGTAGGGTGTTGATGTAGAGATTATGGGGGTGAGTGATGGGGTATTAGAAGATGGGGAGGAGGTAGAGAATGAGGAGGTTAGTTTTGAAATAGAGTCAATAAAGAAGGAATTAAATTGGGTGGCTAAATCTAGTTCTGGAGCATTTGGATCTGGGGTAGGAGTATCTGGTTTGCTGGGGTGGAGGAGAGTGGAGATTCCTTTCCAGAATTTTTGAGGGTTGTTTTTGTTTTGGTTTTGGAGTGTAGAGAAATAGATTTGTCGATCAAAAGAGATGTGTTTCTTAGCTTTATTGCGGAGCAGTTTGTATTCGTTGAGGAGTGGGGTTGTCTTATGTTTTTGGTAGCGTGCCCACACTTTGTCTCTTTGTCTCATGAAAGATAGAGTAGTTTTAGATAGCCAAGGGGCTGATTTAGTTTTTATTCTCTTAGTCCGTAGGGGAGCTTGGGAGTCAAGTAATTTTAAGAATGTTGAGTTGAAGTATGAGACTGCGTTGTCTAGAGGTAATGTTTTTAGACAAGTCCAGTTTACTACATTTAGTGAGTTTGAAAAGGTTATTGGGTTGAAGTTTTTTTGGTTGCGGATAGTAATGAAGTTGTGGGTCCGTTGAAGGATAGTCGGACGTTGGTGGGTAAAGGTGGGTAAGTGGTCACCTAGTGGGTCGGGAAGGATGCCACTTTTGGTGAAATAGTGGAGATGAGAGACTAGAATCCAGTCCAGTATACTCCCATTAGAGGGGTTTTTGGCTGGGTGAGTAGGCAAGTTGATCAGTTGTGAGAAATGGTAGAGGTTGATATTAGTGGTGTTTGAAGGAGCTTGGATAAGGGCCCAGTTAATGTTTACGTCTCCAAGGATTATGGTTTCATTACTAATGTTACTGGATAGCCAAGAAAGGATAAGTTCAAGTGTAGAGATATTGTCACCTGGAGGGATATAGAGGGAAGCTATACATATTTGCTTGTAGTTATTGATTTGTAATAGGGTAAGGAGAAGTTCAGCGTTGTTAAAATGTGGGATAGGTTTGTTGTAGGGAGAAACTACTAGGGAGGAGGAATGTATAAGGGCTACTCCTCTGCCTTTTTTGAGAGGTCTGTCTTTTCTTATGATGGACTATAAGTACTAAAAACGGTTTTCCTCTAGACAAGTCAGAAAAGTTGAGTGTTGTAGTAATTTGTAGCTTATTTAGTGCTTACAATGAGTTCTGAACAAGTGCTGAGCTCAAAGAAACAGATTTGAGTGCTAAAACTAAAACACTGGCTAGTTCTAAGGGAAAATTTGAAGAGCAGACTTTAATAGTGCCAGGAATAGTTTAACCCTAGCTAAGTGGCGATGCATCAAGTGTGTGTGTGTGTGTGTGTGTGTATGTATATATATATATATATATATATATATATATATATATATATATATATGTATATATACTAGAGTGCAGGGGAACCTTCTCCAAAAAAGATGGCCTGGATTACTGCTCAAGTTATACAAACAAAGCTGGAGTCAGCAGGTCTGAATCTAGTCTATGCTACAGCAAACAAGGCTTACCAATTTCAGAAAGAAACAGTTCAAATAATTAGGAACAATAAGCCTTTAACCAGAAACTCCCAGCTCAGAAGGGCAGAATCTACCCTCTCCTCCCAAAAGAGTGCAGACCACACCTTCTTAATGTAAAATAACTGGCCTGAAGGCCAAGTGCTTAAACCAGAACTAATACACTTTTAGAGTAACAGACAGTAAGCCTTCAATCAGCAACACCCAACTTAGAAGGATGTAAGCTACCTGTCCTGCCACAACAATGCAGACCACAAACCTTCTTAATGTAAAACAACTGGTTTGAAGCCCAAGTGCTTAAACCAAAGGCTTAGAGAAACAGTTACAATTTAATCAGGCCACTAACAAGCAGTAACAAATGCAGCAGAATAAATGCAATTAAGTACTTTTAAGAACAGGCAGCAAAAGCAAAATAAAGTAATAAAGTAGGAAGAAGCACAAATACACTAAAAGCAGATGAATAAAGTGCATTTTTATATAACACTAGAAAACAGGTAAATTGATTTAAACAAATTACCCAATTAACCAGTAAAAAAGCTCAAAACCGAGCTCTGTTCCAGCAGTCTTCAATCAGACAAGTTCTAACTGTGTGTGTGTGTGTGGGGGGGGGGGTTAGGGGGTTACATCTTTTCAGAAAAAAGGAAATTGTTACTATTATGTACCATCTTTAAAGTATTAACTGGTAAGAGAGGTGACTGTCCCAAAGCTGCTTCCCTACCCAGAATCTTCTGCTGAAGGAGTGAGTAATAAAGAATTCAAAAGAGCAGAAAACATACAACCCTGCATTGCAGAAGAACAAATCTCTGCAACTGCAGCTGCACAGGGAATGATATCACCCAGCAACCCAGACCTTGTTCTGTTAGTCACATTTTTTCTGGAAGATACTGAACAATCAAAAAAAAAAAATAATCATGAATGACTGGATACAAAAGCTGAAAACAAAAAAAGACTCAATTAAACAAAGCTAATGGCATGTGAGTAAACCGTTCCACATTCTTCACTGTAAAGTGCTTTGCTCCAACCAAACCCATTTACTTTTTAGTTATTCTGATTTCAAAGTCACAGCACCTTGTACTAATGTTAAACACAACTGTAATGGGACAGATCCTGGTCTCATGATCTGCACTTCTTTCACCAATTCATTTGTAATGTTATGGACTTTAAATCTGCAACAATGACACCGAATACTATAAGAGAGGCAATGAGTATACATTAAATGTGCCCTGCTATATTGGGTGCTGGCTAACACCTAATCCACTGAAATAAGTTCTACACTGGATAGCTACAAACCTGAATTATAATCACTGGCTCTCCATGATTTGATCAATCTCAGAGCGAACCCAGAGCTTTTCAGTGCAATTGTTATCTGATCAAGGCTGTTTTGCACACAATAATGCATACATTATTTTTAGTAGGGGTTAATGATTTCTCTCCTGTCTTAACACCTCCTTCTTTGTCATTACAGCAATGTTGCCACAAGTTAGAAACATTCCAGGACATGAAAAATACAGTTTACCCTTAAAATGATCCAACAATTAAAAATTCTTATGGTAGCAAGCCTACCCCTATGGCATACAGGGATGGAGCTCTGACTATGTTCCAGGTGACAGAGTTTTATTTGAAGACCCTGTGTTGGAAGAACTATGTAAGATGGGAAGGAGTGAAGAGATGTAGCCTGCTTGCCTCTCCTGGGGTGAGGAAGGTTATGTACACTCAGGGGCATACTAAGGGAAGTGCTTTCCCTGGTGGAGAATGGGGACAGCAATACAAAGTGCTTCAGGGGAAGGGCAGGGCTAACTGGAGGGAACTCCCCTTGTAGAGCAAAAGGACAGCCTCAACAGTCAGCTCACTAACTAGTCCCCACTCTAGTGCTTTGTCGTTACATGAAGAAAAGTAGGACTTGCAGAAAAAATAAAAAAACTCAAACCACCATTGATGGCTGTCTACATGATGGCCCCTACTGAGCAATCCTCACCCCAGTCATGGGTAATGAAAAGGCCGGTTGAACAGGAGGGGTCTGATGTTTGACAGACAGCAAGGGCAAAGATGTGAAAAAAATAATAACTTTGTAATGGCAGCAACAGCTTGAACAGTAACTCTATGAACTGTGAAAAGCCAGCACTTACACTATTCCAATGCACATATCTTTTTGCAAATAAGAAATCACCAGCCACAGACATTCACAACTGAATTAAACTACCTGACACAAAGCTGAACAATGCACTTTGTAAAATCAAACATGCTAGCAGCTTCATACTTGGACAAGGATAACATAAAAGGAATGTGTTTAGACAAATAGATACAGTAACGGAAAAGTTTAAATAAGAGATTCTTTAGACTTGTCTCTTCCAGTAGCTGTAACGTAGAAGTCCACACAGCAGTTGCATAATTCCACAGACAAATGGAATCCAGTTTAGCTCCGTTCAGAAATGCATACAACTGTACAATTCAGAAGAAGGGTAGTATTGTGGACCCTGTAGTTGTTTTCTCTCCACTTAACAGACCCAAGGTAGTCTCCCATGTTTGGATATAAAGTGGATGATGTTTATTTTGTTATCTTAATCTTTTACCATGGGGTGAGGGGTTTAGTTTAGCAACCTAGTATGCAAATAGGTATACATATTTGCACAATTAAGGGCCACATTTCATTTACGTTTTAACAATTATGATGCCTTTCCACGGAAAAAAATTATATATTAAATAGTAGAGAGAGTTGCACTTTTTTTTTCCATTATATAAATTTTATACCTTGCAAGATATGCAACAGCCTCATTTTTTCTAATAAAACATATAATTAGATTAAAATGAAGCACAGCGTGCATATAAAACCAAATTGTACTTTATTCAGGTAAGCGCTTTCACCACATCAACGTGGCTTCTTCAGACCTTAACACACACCAATAAAACATACACTTATAAAACACTTCAAGTTTAAAGCATCCAATCATGTGCATTGCCTCCCCATGCATCAATGACTTCATTCTCCATGTTCCTTTAAAGACATATTACACTATATTGAATGTATATGTATAACAAATATGCAGTCCCCACTAAAGTTAATGCAAACTATATGTGCACAAATCACCTAGGCAAATCCCTAGCTTTTAATGCAGGTTTAATGGAGACTAATTCATTAAGTCCCACTCCCTTATCAGCCCTAAGTTTCAAAATCCATCTTAGCTTGGCCTCTTCGGTTTTATTTTCAATATTCCCCCTTCTGGCCATTTCATATATAACTTCAATTCCCTAAATTTAAAGTCATGTTCAAGTCTAGTATTCAAAACATACTTAGCTATAGCATTATTCCCATTTCCATTCTTAACACTGTATATGTGTTCTCTCGCACGTTCTTTGAGAGTACGATCTGTCTTCCCTATATAAAACTGTGAGCACATATGCATCTTGCCATATAAACTGTGTGTTTAGTATTGCAATTGGCCCTAACATTGAACTTGTACAACTTCCCAGTGTCTGGATGTAAAAAATCCAAGGGTTCTGGGTCTATATAATCACAGTATCTACATTTACCACATGCATGTGTCCCTTCACGTGTCTTACTTACATCCTTATCCCTATCAGGATAACAAATGAGTTTTTTCATAGACTGACAATTCTTGGAACAGTAACTCGGGTTGGTATCCACTAGTTTAGCAATCTTCTCACAGGCCACTTCCTCTCAACGACCTGCTTAATACTATTAACATTGCTGGTATAACACATAGTATATACCTAACCTGCCCACATCCCTCTTTCTTAAACTTAGTCATACCTGTTTCCTCTGTACATATTTGCTTAAAATATGGTTTTGCCCTTCCTTCTCTCATATCCTTCACTTCAATCAATATTTGCCTAGTCTCATTAGTTTTGTATCTCCTAGCTTCAAAAATGTTTCCCAGTTGTTCTATTCCTTCCTGAAATCCCTCATCCTTGTGCTGTAATCTCGACATACGCATGTCTCCATTAAACCTGTATTAAAAGCCAGGGTTTGCCTAGGTGATTTGTGCACATATGAGTTTGCATTAACTTTAGTGGAGACTGCATATTTGTTATACATTCAATAAAGTGTAATATGTCTTTAAAGGAACAAAGTCATTGATGCATGGGGGGACAATGCATATGATTGGATGCTTTAAACTTGAAGTGCTTTATAAGTGTATGTTTTATTGGTGTGTGTTAAGGTCTGAAGAAGTCACGTTGATGTGGTGAAAGCGCTTACTTGAATAAAGTACAATTTGCTTTTACATGCTAACAGTGCTTCGTTTTGCCTATTAGTACTTCATTTTACTGTGTCTTGACAGATTTACTACAGCAATACGTTTACCCATGGACTGCTTTTGTTTGGATAATATAATTAGATTAGCTTAAGCATACAACTATGTCTCTACATCTGTCCACCTTTCGTAGATGTCAAATCCATTTTTTGATACCAGCAAAACTTTAAGTTTGGTGGGGCACATGGATTTTAAGTTACCACATCGAGTCCTCTGTTTTGATAAACCATTTTCATTACTGACACTACTCCAGTGCTGGACTGCCATACTGTAGGACTGTAATCCTAAACTCCATTTAACAAATTTCGATTTGTCCAGTGGCTCAAAGTTACCATTTTAAGGGATTAAGATTTGTAACTACTGTGAATTCTGTAATATAGCTGAAGATTTTAAAGAGCTCACATTATTCCCAAACATTTCTCCTCTACAGCTTACATTTTCTTCCTTGGTGGAAATTTAGGACTGAAGTATATTACCTGATGTTCTTCTCTATTTCAAGAGATTTGGCTATGTATTGCCCTATTTCTGTGGTCTTCAACACCTTCCTCCATTACTGCAATACACTCTTTTGGCTATAATCAGAACTAGCTAGTGCAGGGGGTCCAGACAAAACCTCCAAAACTGCAATGCCATCTGCTTAAGAAAGCATATTCTCCAGCTCATGATAGGATGTGATCTACCAGCCCCTAGAAAAAGTTGCTGGAGCATTTTTCATCCCAAAGGCAATTTGGCAAAATCAGAAAATCCAAATGGGAAAGAAATGCTGATCTTTCTTTAACTGTGGGTGTCAAGGTGCCTGTCATTAGTGTACAATCATACCATAACCATATATGTCCTTCTCTTCTATGTTTCAGTATTCTTTACATATGGGTTGTATTCTGCACATTGACCCGACGCCCAGCCTGTACATAAAAGCTTACAGCCACTGCCTATATGGGGGACACTGCACGGAGGCACAGACAACGGTCAGCCATAAAAGTGACTTCTGCATATACCATCTTCAGAAAAGAAAAACCTAGGGTAGCCTAGAAAGATCAACCTAGGATAGAGCAAGCTGTAGGGGGGAAGGTGAGAAGGATAGAATACTGCAACATAGAAGAGAAGGACATATATGGTTATGGTAAGATTTTACACAACTATTCTATGTCCTTCTATTCAATGTTGCAGTATTCTTTAAATATGGGAGAGTGCAAGAGCTAAAAGGGAACCCAGGGAGGGGGATGGAGAAGAGGAACTAAGAGAAAGCATTTTCCAAGAATCCATGCAGAATTGCCCTAGCACATCCTGCTCTGGATCTAGAAACAGTGTCCAATTTGTAATGCTTTGTAAAGGTGTGATCAGAAGACCAGGTGGCAGCTTCCAAGATGGAATGGGTAGCTAGACCTTGAAGAAAGCCCCTAAGGATGTAAGTGATCTAATGGAGTGTGCCTTGACAGATGCCGACAAGGATTTTCCATGGAATTTATAGCAAAACAGAACAGCCTTAAATATCCATGAAGATATAGTTTATTTGGACACAAGCAAGCCCACTGTCCTGGGATGAAATGACACAAAGAGGTGGTCAGACTTCCTAATAGACTTTGTCAAGGTAAAATCTGAGTTGTCTATGCACATCTAAAGTGTGTAAAATCCTCTCACTAGAGAATTGAGGAGAAGGAAAGAAGGTAGGCAATTGAATGGACTGACTGACAACTTATTCACCACTTTTGGCATGAAAGTAGGGTTAGTTCTCAGGGATACCCTATCCATATGGAAAACCAAAAAGGGGGTTGTAGCGATTAAAGCCTGAACCTCAGAATCCCTTCTACAGAAGTTAAGGCTACAAGGAGCACTGTTTTCCATGTGCAAAGCTTTAGGGAAGTAGAAGCTGCTGGTTCAAAGGGGGCCTGGGTAAGTTTTTCCAGCACATAGTTGAGGTCCCAAGGAGGAGGAACTGGTTTCCTGGGGTGAGGTCTTAAGCGTAGTATGCCTTTTAGAAAAAGCTTGGCTTCCAACCTGGAAGCTAGGAGAGGAGTCAGAGGCAAGCAGGCAGACAAGGCACAGCAATGGAGTTTAACTGAGGAGTAAGCAAGACCACTGCTGAGTAACTCACACAGGTAGGAAAGCACTAGGGGAATGCCCATGCCAAATAGATTCACTTTCTGTCTTTGGCACCAAATGGAAAATCTTCTCCACTTGTAATACAAGATTTTATTGCAGTGGCTTTCCTGGCCTCCTGCAAAACCCTTAGCACTTCTTACAGAATAAGTGCCTGAAAGGGATCAAAAGTTGATCACCCACAGGGTCAACTGTAGAGTATGCAGACGTGGGTGAATCAATGATCCCTTGTCCTGAGTGAGTAGGTCCAGACGGTGAGGTAACTGGCAGAGATAGCCCTTGGCTAACTGCAGAAGAAGAGGAATCCAGTGCTGTGTTGCCGAAAAGATGTCACTAACAAAATTTTGGGTTTGTCCTTTTGAATTTTCAATAGGACTTAATGAATTAAGGGGGGAGTGCATAAAGAAACATCTCCTTCCATGAGAAAGATACAGCGTCCACCCTCCATACTTGAGGATGAGGAGCCCTGGCACAAAAATGAGGAAGCTGTCTGTTCATAGGGGAGGCAAATAGGTCCAATTCTGGAGTACCCCACTACGTCCAGGAATACATCCCTGTGGAGCATCCACTCATGAAATTGTGTCATAGACCTGGTTAATGCATCTGCCGCTGAGTTCTGTGTTGAGGAAAGATACACAGCATGCAGAGTTACCTTGGGTATGGCAGCTAATTCCCAAGCTTTGATGGCCAAGCGACAGAGGAGATAGGATTCTGTGCCCCCATGCTTGTTTATGTACTAAAGGACCGTGGTAATGTCTGTGACAATCTTCAGGGATCCTGGCAAGGATAGAGGGTGAAAGGTCTGTAAAGCTAATAGTAATGCACTCATTTCCTTCACGTTGATATGTTCCTTCCTTTGAGAAGGGGACCAAAGGCCTTGAACTTTCCTGGATGCAAAAGTTGCTCCCCACCCCAAGTCTGAGGTGCCTGTGAAGAGTTGCTGAGCTGGTAGGGGAAAGAAAAGTTGTGTAAAGTCTTACCATAACCATAAGATGTCCTTCTCTTTCATGTTGTAGTAGTCTACATATGGGTTTACCCTCCAGCACGTTCAGCAAGGTTTCCAAAGATTTTCAGTCAGTCTAGCTGCATCAGACATCTGACGTGGCAGCAGGTAAATGGGCCATAAGAGTGACATCTGCACGCACCAGCCCTCAGAACATAAAAGCGCCCCAGTTGGAGCCAGTCCTATAAGGACATAGCCTGTCCAGTGTCACCCAGGAGAGCAAGTGCAGTCTGACAAAAGGGGAAGGCGGGAGGGAAGGAATACTGCAACATGGAAGAGAAGGACATCTATGGTTATTACACAACTTTACTATGTCCTTCTATTCCAATGTTGCAGTATTCTACATTTGGATGAGTGCCAAAGCTCACTGAGGATTGGGAGGTGGCCTAAATGATGTTTCCAGGAATCCGTGTAGGATAGCCCTGGCAAATCCTGTCCTGGCTCTGTATATATGGTCCAGTTTGTAGTGTTTGGTGAAGGTGTGCACTGAGGACCAAGCAGCTGCCTCAAGTATGGAGTTAGTGTTTACTTCCTTAAAAATGGCTCCAGAAGAGGCCCTAGCTCTGGTGGAGTGGGCTTTGACATTGGCCTGCAAGGTCTTTCCATGGTGTAGGTAGCAGAAAGAAATGGCCCTGGAGATACAGGCTGAAATGGTCTGTTTGCTCACAGCTACTCCCAGGGCTCTGGGGTGAAAGCAGACACACAGCTGGTCTGATTTCCTAAAAGATGTGGTTTTATGAAGATAAAATATAAGCTGTCAGTGGACGTCTAGGGAATGAAGTAGTCTCTCACTATCCCCCTGCGGGTTGGGGAAGAAGATAGGCAGATGGATGGCCTGGTTCAAGGATAGGTCACGACTTTGGGGTGAATGAGGGGTTAGTCCTGAGAGTCGCTCTGTCCAGGTGGAAGACTAAAAATGGTGATGTAGCCATAAGTGCTTGCAACTCTGAGACCCTAATGGCAGAGGTCAGGGCTACCAATAAAACAGTTTTCCACATGGAATATTTTATGGGAGCTTTGTCTGCTGGCTCACTGGGGGCTAGAGTGAGTTTTTCTATTACATAGTTAAGATCGAAGGGAGGAGAAGACGGTTTCCTGGCTGGTCTCAAGTGTAGTACATCTTTGCGGAACAGTTTAGTGGGCAGTCTGGATGCAAGGGGTGGATCCAGAGGGAGGCAGGCAGAGACAGCAGATAGATGTGCTTTCAGAGATGAGTATGATAGCCCTGTCTGCATTAGTTCACACTGGTAAGACATACTGAGAGGAATATTGCTTTCCAGCAGGGCCAACTGTCTTTTGTGACACCAAATAGAAAAAAACATTTTCCATTTTGAGAGACAGGATTTTCTTGTGTTGGATTTCCTGGCCTCCTGCAGGACATTGAGCATGTCATCATTGTATAGGTGTCTGAAGGGGTCATAATCCTATCAGCCACAGGATGAGGTGCAGTGATTGCCACTGTGGGTGTATCTAAGTCCCCTTCTGCTGTGTGATCAGGTCCAATGAGGGGGGTAACTTGTGATGATTGCCCTTGGACAAATGAATGAGAAGGGGAAACAAGTGCTGTCTTGGCCAGTAGGGAGTCACCAGCAAGATGTTTGGTGAGTCCTGCTGAATTTTCAGCAGGACCTTTTGTATCTAGGGGAAAGGTGGGAATACATACAGAAATTTCCCCTTCCAGGTCATCGAGAAAGCATATGTCGCCAGTGCCTTGGAGTCGTGTGTCCTGGTGCAGTATCCACAAAATTACCTGTTTATCGAGAAGGCGAACAGATCTATTTGTGGGATACCCCACCTGTAGACCAGAGTTAGGAAAACATCCCTTTGAAGCATCCATCTGTGGTTGTTCGAAATGGTTCTGCTTAGGAGATCTACCTGGGAGTTGTGTCAGGACGGTATGTAGGCTGCCTGCTGGGTAATTCCATGTGAAGTGGCTAGTTCCCACTGATGCAGTGCTAGTCTGCATAGACGGTACAAATTTGTCTCTCCTTGTTTGCTGAAGTACCACAGAACTGTAGTGTTGTCCGTGAATACCTTGAGAGAGCTATGACCTAGATAGGGTTGGAAGGCTTGAAGAGCAAGGAGGATCTCTCTCATTTCTCTGACATTTATGTGGTCTAGTTTGTGTCTCTGTCCGTCCACAAACCTAGCACTTTTCTCTGTCCTAGGGTTGCTCCCCAACCCAGATCTAAGGCATCTGTGTGCATAGTCTGGGAGGGACTGGGTTTTTTGTAGGGGTAGGCCTGGGTTCTGGGCCACGTGAGACATCCAACATATCAGTTTCTGTTTCAAGCAAGGAAGGAGGGGGACCCTAGACTCTAGAGGATGGGAGTGCTGAGTCCACACTGATCGAAGATACCATTGTAGTTTCCTCATGTGCATTCTTGCTAGGGTCATCATGGGTATAGTGCCTGCCATGTAACCCAGAAGTCTCAGAAATTGCCTTGCTATCAGTTCTGAGGATTGCAGGGCAGCAACTAGGTGGTGTGTCAGGGACACCACCTTTTCTGGTGGTAGGAAGGCCTTCAAAATGTCTGTCCAGATTCTGCAACCCAGGAAGACAATATCCTGTGCAGGCTTCAGATGGGATTTTTGCACGTTTATTAGAAATCCTAGGGATTGCAGGAGGAGCAGAAGGGTCTGGGTGTAAAGACAAAGAGTCTTCTGGTCTTCTGACTGAATAAGAGGGTCATCTAGATAGGGGAATATCTGAATGCCCTTTGTCCTGAAGTAAATGATGACTGGAGCCAGACATTCTGTGAATATCCTGGGAGCAGAAGAAAGCCCAAAGGGCAAGGCACAGAACTGAAAATGGGATGAACTTGCCAGAAATCTGAGGCATTTTCTGAAAGTGTGCTTTACAGGTATGTGAAGGTAGCATCCTTTATGTCCAGGGTTGCCATGAATCCCTGAGGGAGCAGAAGGGGGAAGAGGGTAGGCAGAGTGAGCATCTTGAAGGTAGGAACTTTAGGCCTCCATAGTCTGTTCTTTTTGGGAACCAAAATGATTCTGGAGTGGAATCATTTTCTTTTTGATTCTGTAGGCACTGATCCTATAGTGTCTTGCATTAGTAGGGTTTGCAGGATCTGTTGTAGGAGGAGTACTTAACTGGCGGGTGGTTGGGGTATGCCCAACCTTGTTGGGGTGGTGATCCAGGATATGAAGTAACTGTTCTGTATGACTGACAGAATCCACTTGTCTGAGATAATGAGTGACCACACAAGGAGACAGTGAGAGAGATGGGCAGACAGGGGGAGGGATGGGTGGGGGTTGAAAGGCTGGCAGTCAGTCAGACACTACCTGCCCTATCAGAAAAGGAAGGCCTTTCGGTGGAGGAAGGAGAAGCTCAAGCCAGAGGAGGCTGTCTTCTGGGGGTCTTCTAGATCTGGGGGGAGCCGAAGACCTAGGGGCTTTCCTAATAAACTGAGCCTTTGCCGGGTATTTCCTATGGAACTTAGGGATGGGCGAGACTAGGAGGTGTTTTAGATCCTGTAATTCTTTTCCTTTTTGTTGCAGGGACTTAAACAGGTCAGAGTAATCCAGAGGTGCATCAGTAAGTTTGGCCCTGAAGTCATAGGGGAGAGGCTGAAGGTGTAGCCATGAGTATTGTCTTAGTGCAGAGGCTAATGCAGCTGACCTAGCTGAGGCTTCAGCTGCATCATAAGTGCATCTTAAGGAATGTCTATTTACCTGAGAGGGGAGAGCTAGCAGGGAGGTCAAGGAAGCTTTGGCTGCACAATATGGAATGCCAACTAATTCCTTAGTGGTTTTCTCCAGTAGTGCTAAGGAATATTTGGTCATGTGAGTTTGGTAGTTAGTGGCCCAGAATGACAGGGAAGCAGAGGTGTAAATTTTATTTCCCAATCTCTCCATGCTCTTGCTGTCCTTATCAGCTGGGAGGATGTTAGTGGTAGGGAGAAGCTTGAAAGCCCTATCAGTAGAGATGGACATAGTGGCTGGATCAGCAGGAGGGCACTTAATCAGAAATGTTCCTGTCTCAGGGACTTTGTAGTCTATCTGCTCTCCTTGGGGCTGGGAGTTGGAAGTCTGGGTTGATGGAAGCTGAAGCAAATGCATCCAGGAAGGCTGGCTGAATTGGAGGAATGGCAGAAGGACTGGGGGAGTCCATCTGTATCAGTTCGTAAAACCTCTTTTGTACTTCAGTCATATCTGAAGTTTCCCACTGAAAGTGTTCTTTCACCTTATTGATAGTTTCCATAAAGGTTAAATCCTCCAAAGGGGAGTCTGGTTCAATAGAGCCTTCCTCTGGAGATCCATATACCAGGGGGGAAGAGATCTGAGTGAAGTAAGAGAGGGAATCCTCTGAGGAATCTTGACAGTTCCTCCTCCTCTAGTTGTTCTACCCTCCTTTCAGGAATGAGAGGTCTCGGACTTAGGAGGGGAGGTGCAGTGCTAGGGGTTTCTGAGGCAGTAGGCCTAAGGGCCAAAAAGGCATTAAACAAACTCTGGCTGAAGGGCTGCCAATCAGGCATGCTTTCAGTAGCAGGACAAACATGTTTTGTTTTCTGTTTTTTTCTTTAGAGGCCTCCCTGGCCTTTTCTGTAAGGTCTCAGGGACAAATGATTTACAGATAGCGCAGTTTTTGTGGTCGTGTTCCTTACCTAAACAGAAAAGACACTGATCGTGGGTGGCTTTGTGGGGAATCTGCTGAACACACTTAAACTTGCCCTTTCTGGATAACATCAGCAGACTATAAGCAATAACAGTAAGACTGAAAGGATACCCAACGGGGTACTTAACTGAATTTTTCTGATCAGACATCCGCGAGAAGCAGGAGCACCTGGCATACGACTGGCAGCTGAAAGGTTCTGAGGGCTGGCGTGTGCAGATGTCACTTTTATGGCCCACGTACATGCTGCCACATCAGACATCCTAGAGGGACTGAAAATCTTTGCAAACCTGGCTGGACGAAATGAAGGGTAAACCCATATGTAGAATAGTACAACACTGGAATAGGAGGACATCATGAAGAGGTAGGCCAGGGTTCATATTATATTGCTGTATACACCAACCTAACTCTCCTTTCAGGCAGGGAAGAAGGTGGATCATGACAGCCAATGGATGTGCATGTTGGGACCACACTGTCTTTGGAAACCACTGGAACTTTCTCATGTGCAGCTTTGCGAAGGGCAGCATGGAAATAGTAGAGGCCATGAACTCCAGCAGTCTCAGAAACTCTCTGGCTGTCTGTGACTGACGTGAGAGGAAGAAGAGCTTCCATGAATGCTGTGAGACAGGATGCCTTCTCCAGAGTGAGAAAAACCCTTAGCAAATCTGTGAGAAACCTGCACCCCAGAATATAAGATCCTGACTTGGTGTCAGACAGGATTTTTTTGAGATTTACTGTGAAGCCCAGTGCCTGCAGAAAAGGGATGGCTAGGTTCAGATATTGGGTTAAAAGGTCTGGGCTGCTGGCCAGAAATAGCAGGTCATTTAAGTATGAGTAGACTTGAAGTTCTTTCAGTCTTAAGTATGCAATGGCTGGGGCTAGGCACTTTGCGAATACCCTTGGAGGAGTAGAACGACCAAAGGGCAAGGCAGTGAACTGAAAGTGCAAAGAATCCACCAAGAAATGCAAAATTTTTCTGAAGAGTGAGTGTATAGGGATATGCAGATAAGCAATCTTGAGATCCAGAGAAGCTAAGAAGGCTTGAGGGGGTACCAGGGGAAGTAGGTAGGGGCAGCATTCTGAAAGAAGGCCCCACCAGGAAGGTGTTTAATAGAGAGAAATCCAAGATAGGCCTCCAAGGGCCATCTTTCCTTGGGACTAGAAACATCCTGGAGTAAAATCCCCTTTCTCTGCTGTTTTGGAGGGAAACAGTGAATTGTGCCTTGGTTGGAAATTTGATCTAGAATTGAGAGAAACAGATGCAGTTGACTGGGGTTGAGGTATTCCCCTGAAAGGGAGGGAGGGTCTTCCAAGTCATAAAATATCATTTTGGATAATTCGAGTACAGCTGGTATAGGGCAGTAAAGGGGTCCAATTACCTCTTAAGAGCCTACAGTGCAAATCTCTTCCATTTGCTTTTGTAAATCTTTCTAATAGAAACCATTTGAGAGGATAATAAAATATGACAGAATGGAAAGGAAAGCCTGAGCTACCTAGTAATTAGTGGAACTGGAGAAATCATGTGGTCAGTTTGAGACCTGCTATGTCCAGATGAGTCATCCCTGCTGGGTGAGAGAGGAGGTCTGCTTTGGGATCCAGTATACAGGCAGATGAACAAGATAAGGTCAAAGGAGGGTAAATCAAATTTGATAACACCAAAAAGAAGCACTGATGATACCTCTGCTTCTCAGCTGGTATGCTTTCTGCAGAAATTTGGGAATAACAGGTAATGAGGGAGGGGGTAAGCATAGAGGAGAATGGAGGGCCAGTCGTAGACTAGAGCATCTCTCTGTGGCTCCCCCACTAGAGGGATCAGGGCAGAGAACCTGCTGCATTTATTGTTGAGGAAGAAGCAAAACGATTGCAGTATAGCTGGCCTCATTGACAGAAAATTCTCTTTTCCACTTTGACACTGAGAGACCACTCATGAGACATCAGAATGGACCTGCTTAGTTTGTCTGCAGTCACAGTGGCTTTCCTCAGCATGTACATTACTATGAGAAAGCAGCTGGAGGAGATCACCCGTTGCATTGCCACACTCTCAGTGTGTCTCGACATAGTGGGTAAGATCTGGTTCCCCCCTATTTGTTGATGTAACAGACATACTGTCGGTTTGAATACCAATCATCCCGAAGGGGAACATGCCTTGAAAATCCTGCAATGCTAGGACTGCTCTCATTTCCAGAACACTGATGTGCATCCTGGACTCTTCTGGGGACCACGTACCTTGGACTGCACTTTGCAAGTAGTGCCCTCCCACTCCAGTTGGAAGGCATCCATAATCATCATAGCAGTGGGTAGGGGAAGAACAAATGGATGGCCTAGGGAAACTTCATCCAAGTGAAGCCACCAAAGAAAATATTTTTTGCAAGTCTGAGTGATCTTGACTGGGATTAATAAAGGATGCTGAAGAATAGACCATTGTACTGAGTCATTGCAGAATCCGCATGTGAAACCTGGCTAAAAGACTGAGGGAATAGCTGCTGCCATGGAGCCCAAGGCTTGTAAGAGTAGCTGTGATGGAAGAGAAGGGTGCAAGATCATATTCTTGACCAGAGATCAAAGTGCCTGAATTTGTGCAGATGGAAAAGTCTAGCAGAGTGACAGTGTCTAGATGAGAACCTGTGAACTCCAGACTCTGTGTGGGTGTGAGGTCTGATTTGCTGTAGTTGACTGTGATGCCTAGGTGAAGACACAGCTGGAGCAAGTAGTCCCTTGTCTGTAGAAGTAAATATGAGGATGGGGCAGTTAGGAGTCTGTACTCTAAGTGCTACCACTCCCATGCATTTGGTAAACACCCTGGGTGCTGTGGTGAGGACAAAGGGCAATGCTCTGAACTGATAATCACTGGCTCCCAGCCAGAAGCACAGATTTCTTCTGGAGCACCTGTTCATTTTGATGTAACAGTATGTATCCTGAAGATCTATCGAATACATCAAATCATCCTCTCACAGTAGGGGCAAAATGGACTGAACCATGACCATTTGGAACCTTGAATAGCTCATGTATTGGTTTAGTTTGCTGAGATCCAGGATGGGTATCTAGCTCCCCTGTCTTCTTTGGCACTATGAAGAATCTTGAAATGGTTACGGACCCTGTCTGGTCAGGGGACCTCCTGGATTACTCTTTTTCTGAGCAGTTTTTCTATTTCTAATGTTGCCATTTCCATCTGACTGGGTAGCCATCAGGGAGTCTCTTCATTCCTGCAGAGGTAATATGGGAAAATGGTATGATATAACCTCTAGATATAACTCTCCGCACCCATGAATCTTTTGTGATGGATGCCCAGGCTTTTTGGCCTTCCCCAAATGCCTCCAGGGGGCAAAAGTTGGGCCACCTTTCAAGAGCACTGTTAGGGTTTGCACGAGAAAGAAACTCAGAAATTTTGTTTCTGTGTGCCACCTCTGCCACTGGTGTGGAGTCTTCTGTTAGAGTTCACCATTCTACCTCTGGAAGAACTATCTCCTCCTGAGTCTCAGAAAGTATCCTGGGATTTGCAGAACCATATCTTTTTACCTCCTCACTGATTCGGGGAAAAGTCTTTGAGGGGTTGAAAAATGGATCCCTATGGCAGACAAGATCTCTCCTTCTTGCTCACTTATGAGGAGTGTTTCTTTTACTTTCAAGCCAAATAAGGAGGATCCATCAAACGAAAGATCCATCAAATGGAACACTGATGAATGAAAACTTGAAGGGCTACACAAATTCGCACAGGTACATCCAGGGCATGTCTCCTAATGGCTATGCCTGAACTGGTTACCTATGAGGTACCTTCTGCAGCATTGGATATCAACCTGATGGACATTTTAGTTATAGACTGAAAGGTGGCCAGTTGACAAGAGAGACTATTTTGGTCCTCCATAAACATGAACACAGAAAGATCGGGACAGCTCATTAGTCAAATCTCTTTGCAATCTCGTGAAATCTGCCAAGTAACTTTACGACCATACAGCAAAAGTCACTGAAGCTAAAACACAGTTACTGAATCTGTGCAAGGCCCTAGACTCCCTGTTAGAGTGATGGACAGAAGAGCTCTTCTCTTGCTTAGCGGCTGCTGCCACAACCATGACATCAACTAGACTCCCCTTACTCCAGTGTGCTGTCCATCAGAGGAGCAAAAAATTTGTCTGGGTGCTTAGGGATGGGCTCCACATTATCCGGTTCCTTGCATGGCTGGCATGAGTTGAGGTGATTAAGTTCAACAACTAGTGGGGGGGATCACCCAAGATGTAGATTGGCCAGACCCAAAAGCCTTCAAGAACACCAACTCCTCTTGGGACTTAGTGTCAGAAGACAAACCACCTTTTTGCTTTAGGAGTTCAAGAATGTCTCCAAAGGAGACATCTTCAGATGGAGATCTGGGGGACCATTCCCCTTCACTGAAATCAGTGTCAAATGTGACAGATTCCCAAGAGAAATCCAAGTGTCTACTTTACACATTTTCTTCTGAGGGATCTCATCAGTGGGATGGTCTGTTGAGGTATCAAAAGTGACTGGGGAGTCTTGAAGGACCTCCTGGAGACTTGAATGGGCTGGCTGTCCCAGTGGAATACAAAAATATGGCTCAGAGCAAAGATCAGAAGGTGGCAGAAATAATTGATCTGGGGACAGATAGGGATGTCCTTTCTCTAGGTAAAGAGAAAGCCCTTCCCACAATCTTGAAGGCACAATGTCAAGGGAAACCAACGCCGGAGGTATCGAAGTTGACATTTCTTGCATTGCTGACTGCTGAATCCCTCTAAGCCCTCACCTGAGGATGGTGTCAGACTAGAGCTGTCCAGAACTGACGTAATGAGGGGCAGGGAAAGCTCCAACAACTTCGGAGTTGACCCTGGTCCCCCGGTTCCAACATCTTCCTGTTCTGAAAGGCTAGGAGTTGGACATCTAAGGGAAGCAACTGGAGTCGAAGAACAAGTTGTCTTCGGATTCGATAAGAACACCCACAGGGATTTCAGATATGCGGGTTCTGAAACCACAGGCCGGATCAGAGAAGGAGAAACTAAAGGACTACTCATAGGCAGGCTCACGGATCAGATGAAAGACGGAGACAGAATAGCCCCACCTAGATCTGAGTAATTTCCTCATCACTTTATCCACTTCAGCCTTGGACAAACTCTTGGAAGACCTGAGTGGAAAGCTAGTGGATGGTGACCTAGAGTGCTTACTTAGAGACTTCTGCAAAAATGGGGATGGGAGTAGAGAAGGTATGAGATCCAGCGAACAAAGAGGTGACTGGATCCGAGGTGATTTCTTTTTTGAAACAGTAAGATCCGTCGTTGTCAGATCTGATTTTCTTGGCATTTTTTATGCTGGCTCTGAGGATACAGCTGAAAATGTTGAAGGATCTGGAGGTGACTTCCTAGACTGTTTGTCTTTGACAACTGAGTCGGGCTTCCCTTTTTTCCCGATTTCTTACAGGTGGTTTGAGCCCCAGCTGGAACAGAAGCAGAAGAAGAAAGAAGACCCCTCAAAACTAGTCTGTTGCATCTACCAGTGAGTGCCCTGGTGTTCAAGCTGGCACAAATATAACAAACAATCTAAATGGACAGCACCCAAAAAACAGACACATTCCCTGTGGTCATCTGAATTAGATATTTTGTCCCCACAGGAGATGCATTATATATACATACACACACACACACGTATATATATATATATATATATATATATATATATATATATATATATACACATACACACACAAACACACACACACACATATATATATATATATATATTTTTTTTTTTTTTTTTTTTAAACAAAAGAACTACCAGCAGTAGTGAAGGGTACCCTAAAAAGAGGAACTTATTTGTTGTCTTTTCACTAAAAGCAGTTGTATATCTGATAAATGTGGGTCTATATTACAACATCGAACTCACAGGAGTCTGAACATTGTAATATCGAACCCATATGTTCGAAATGTGAAAATAACAAAGCCACGGAACACCGATTTGTTTCCCAGGGGTAAAAATTGGTGGGCCATTTTCGTGGCTTTGCTATTTCCTCCACTGAGGTGCAGAGTTGGTATATTTAAGTAGGTGGCACAGCCCCCAAACATTAGTATAAGTTTAAACTGCACGTGTTTTTTTTTTTTTTTTTTTGTTTGTACCGGAACAGTGATTTTTTTCCCCTGGGAAAAAAATTGATGTTCTGTGTTTTCGTACTTTTCGAACTTCCTGGTTCGATATTACACTGTTCGAACTCCTGTGAGTTTGACGATGTAATATAGACCCGATAAATGTATCTTTCATTTTATAAATTTTATATACTGCAAGTTTTTATTAGCGCAGTACTATTTCACTATGACATTTTCTTCTTTTTTTGAATTTGCTTTTACTCTAAGACTATACAGCCTACTTGTGAGTATAATTATAAATATCTATAGCTAAAGATATCACCAACAAATTAACACTGCCATATTGTTAAATGACTGAACCTGTAAAAGCAACAGCAAGAAATATCAACTTTAACAGGACTTAAAAGAAGGTATTTTTGCAATTTGCCACATCCCATGTCTCTAAATACAAACTCTATAATGTTATGGAACTTTGGGAGTAGGAAGAAGCTTTCTTATTCTGGAGTTCCGAAATCTTGTTCATCAACCATCAAAATTTCAACTACAACGGAAGCGAGTCAAAACTAAGGCAAACATATGCATGCATCCCATTTAATAATGATGGTTTTCAGTTTTCAGCTTTATATTTTAGTTTTTTTGTATTTTGAGACTTCTGCAATCATCCAGTTTTGATTTTCTCCTGCCAGCCTGGTCGACTTTGGTCTCCTGAGGCAGTGTAGCAATGCTTCATGTACAATGACAATCCTCTACTAATAACTCACCCAAGTACAGAGTGTGAAAGATGCAGCTACACCAAGAATCTTAAATCCCCTCTCTCTTGCACTCGAAACAGTAACTCAGAAGAGGTTGGCAACTCACCCACCACTACTCATACACATAGTACACATCTAACCCATAAATCTAAGTACATGGAGGTTCTCTCAAAAAAGTTAAATATCAGAAACCTCCAAAACACAAGACTGCTACAGCCAACACAGTTCCCACAGCACCCAAGACACATAGCAACACTAGTGTCTCATCTACCATACCTTTAAAGCATAACACTCAAAAAACTAATTTTCTTGTCAATGGAGACTCCATAGTGAGACGCACGGATGCCCCACTCACCAGGTTAGATGAGGAGAAATGTCATGGTCAGCTGCCTCTCCAGTGCCAGGATTTGTCAGATCAAATGATGCACAGGTCTCTCGGCAACAAGTACCATTATGACTCCATCATAGCTCATGTTGGAGTGAACGACCTGAAACATACCTCACTGGACTATATAAAGAGAGACACAATTGAGTTCTCTGAGTATATGCCCCAGGCAGGTATGTTCCTAGCTTTCAGCAGCATATTACCCTGTGCCACATTCTAAATAAAAAATACTGATTTTAATAATTGGCTTCGTTTTTGGTGTCATTCAAAGGGGATCCAGTTTCTGTCAGCCTGGAATGACATGGTCAACAAACCTTGCTGCTTTTCCATAGACGGTTTTCACCTGGCACCACTGGGTTTTATACTGCAGGCAAAGGCTCTTGCCTTCCCCATAGTGCCATTTTTAGGCAAAGTCTCAAAAACAAAATTGCAGATGCGAAAATTGGCAGTCATAACAAAATAAGGGTTATGTTGCTAAACACTAGGAGCTTAAACCATAAACTGCACACCCTGGAAACACTTCTATCACTTGAAGATGTAGATGTCTGTGCAGTCACAGAAACCTGGTTCAAGGCTTCAGAGAGTACCCTGGCCTTGCAAGGCTACAATGCCTTCCACATCTTCGGACTGCAAGACGAACATGTGAGAACCAAAGGAGGTGCTGTTTCTATCTATATTAAATTCACCACCCGACTAGACTGGACAACTCCATGAAGGTACTTCAGGTTCAGATTAATGTGGATAAAACCACCATTCAAGTCACAGTTATAGATCCCCCTCCATGAATCATGATGCGCATGAGGCGTACTTGACCAAACTAGAGTCAATTCAAATATTGTCAAATACTCTGTTCAAGGTGGGATTTCAATTATTCCACTATCAAATGGAAACCTACTCTAGACCTAACTCACTTGTGCAAAGGTTCCTTGACTTTAACTGACATGACCTGGAACATATTGTTTAAACCCCAACAAGAGGGAGGATTAGTTGTGCAAGAACTTACCATAATGACAGATGTCCTTCTCTTCTCTGTTGCAGTATTCTTTACATGAGGGAGTTGCCTGCCAAGGTGACAACCCGATGTCGGCCAGTATATCTAAGTCTTCTTCTGCCTTAGGGTGCACGGTACGTCTGACGTAGGCCACTATCAGACGCTGGTCATTAAAGAGACATACGTGTGCACCATCTTCCGAACTGAAGCCCCAGGCAGGGAAACAGTCTAAGGTAAGGAGGTTCAATGTATCTGATAATGCCAGGAAGTGGGGGAAGGAGGGAGGGACAGAATACTGCAACACAGAAGAGAAGGACATCTATTGTTATGGTAAGCTATTACACAACTAATCAATGTCCTTCTATTCATCTGCTGTAGTACTCTTTACATGAAGGAGAATACAAAAGCTCATGCAGAAAGGGAGGAGGAAGTAGCAGAGGAACTCTCCAGGAAGCCATAGACAATGGCCCTGGCAAACTCTGCCCTGGATCTGGAATCTAGCTTATAATGTTTTGTGAAGGTGTGGACAGATGTCCAAGTAGCTGCTGCTAAGATAGAGTTGGTGTCCAGCCCTTTGAGGAATGCCCCCAAGGAAGACACTGCCCTTGACGAGTGAGCTTTCCCTCTACATCGTTTTCTTCCCAGCTTGCTAAGTAGCCCTTTCCTGATAGGACGGGTTCTTCCTCATGACTTGACAGGCAATCTGGGCACCCTCCCCCTCTCCCTGCGTCTTACACTTTTCCCTTCCATCCTGGGAACTCAACACTCAAGACTCCTGGGTCCTAAGCATTATAAAAAGAGAGGATACTTCATGGTCTGGCATACTGTGTACCCCTTCATGGATATCCCCCAACCACCAAAAGAACAGGAACCTCTTTTTCCCCCCAGTTCTGCAAAACCTGCTAGAACAGGGCACAATCCAACCTGTGTCCCCAGCTCAAGAGGGAAAAGGCCTTTATTTACACTTATTCCTAGTTCCCAGGAAGGAAATGGACTGAAATGACCCAGAACAAATTGTTCAAACCCCAACAAGAGGATCAAACATACTAGATCTGGTCCTCATAACATGACAAACAGATGCACCACTGCAACTGACGGACCCTCATTAGCTAAATCTGACCACATATCAGTCTCCTTCAAACTGGCAATAACACCAGAACTCACAAAGGGTGATGTCAGACTAAAAAACTTCACCAAGACAAACTATACCCTCTTAGGGGAAGATATAAATGCACCAAGTCCCACCACCAGCTGAAAATGGTAACTAAGGTTAAACTGAAGCCCTGTACAATCACTTGTTCCAGAGAGAATCAAAGCCAGAGCCGCAAATAAAAACAAGCCACTCTGATGGACATCCAGCATCAACAAACTTTACAACAAACACAAAAGGCTGCTGTCTAAGAAAACTAAGGCCAGGCCCCAAAAATGGAAAAGCACCCTCCTCAGCCTCAACAGGTTGATAAGAAAACATGTCAAATCCTCTAATGGTAATTTTGAGAAAAGCCTAGCAATTACATCCAAGGATAACCATGAGGCCTTTTACAGCTACTTAAATAGCCTAAACGGTAGGACCTAATCATGTGCCGAACTAGTGACTAACGGTATCACACGTGCTGATCCTGCAGAAATAGCAAACCTGCTAGCAGACAGATTTGGTGAAAATTTCACTCCCCTATCTCCTCTAAACTTATCACAAAACTTGCCCTCAACTTCACCCCCATCCTACATATATGAAGAGAAGGTCATTAAAGCCTTGTCTAAGGCAAAAAACACAACCTCTATGTGACTAGACAGCATCCCAGGCTGTCTTCTGAACTAAAACATGAACTAGCATCACCATTAAATACCCTATTCAATCACAGCCTATTCACAGGCTTTGTTCCTGTGGAATGGAGAACACCAACAATTATTCCACTCCATAAATGTAGCTCAGCAAGAGACCCATAAATCTGACCAGCCTCATATGTAAGGCCATGGAACATATCATCATGGACCTCATAAATAAAGACATAGGCAACCTCCAAACCCTAGATCCAACCCAATCTGGTTTTGTCAAGGGTAGATCTTGCCTGTTAAACCTGGTGGATTTCTTCGAAAATGTGACAAGGGCAAATCTCTGCACACAGCATACCTCAATTTAGCAAAGGCCTTTGACACAATCCCACATTCAGGCATTACTGATAAATTTAGCAAACTGAATGTAAACCCCTCTGTTGTAAGATGGATTGACAACTTACTCACAAACCAGTCACACACTATCAAAGTGGGTGACTCCACATCAGCCAACAGACCTGTCACCAGCGGGGTGCCATAAGGGTCAATACTGGGCCCCCTACTGTTTCTTATATACTTCTCAGAAGTTCAGGCCAAAACTAAGGGGTTGTGGCTGGCCAAGATTGGGGATGACTGTAGACTGGGTCAATTATTGAATCCCCAAATTATGTCAGTATATTTCAGGAGGATCTTACACAGACCAGCAACTGGTGTCCTAGTCATGGTCTCAAACTGAGCAAATAAATGCATCATAATTCCCTTCGGTAAAAACAATGTCCCTTCATACTATCAAATTAACAACAATACCCTAAGTACCAACAAAGTGGTAAGGGATCTGCAACCTTAACTTTAACCATGATGTGTCTACTGTAATAAGGAAGACCCTCTATCTATGTAGCACACTTGATTAGCAAAGGCACTGCCTCTAGACCAAAGAAGGTTTTAACCCCTCTATACTCATCACTAATTATGCCCATAATTGAGTATAACCCCCCTTTTGGCATGTACCATACAAAGCACTGGCAGCAAGTGGAGAGACGTCAGAGGTTTCTAACAAAGAAGATCAAGGGACTCCAGCATGTGCCTTACACAGACCAACTAAAGTTCCTGTCACTATGCTCTGTATGGACTTCTTAGGGGAGACTTATGCCTGGCTTACAGAGCAATCTCTGACCCAAACCTAATGAATCTGCTGCACATCCGTAAATTAAATGGGACTACAGCTACCCTTTCCAGGAACCTAAATATGACCTGCACCTTGAACAGGATGTGCTGGAGGGACAGATTTGTCTCCCAGCAACTGCTGCAGCTTTTGAATAGATTGCCAATTCATGTGAACTAAAGCACATCTATGACACTGTTCAAAAGGAATTTGGACAAGTAGATAGGGCTCTGCAAATTCTTACTGGGGATAGAACCACAACCCTCCTGGGCATGGGCAATCATTACTAAATACAATCCTGGGTACTGACTAGAATCTCTATAGTACTATATAGAGATGAAAAGGCTCGGCTTAATAACCTAGTAACCTCATATGATCATATGATCCTATGATTACTTCTTTTGTTATTCAGGATTTGCAGACAGAATCCTCAGTCACACATGCATTCATAGGTTCATGGGTGATTATTAAACTAATAGCTCCATGAAGCCTTTTAAAGCCCAGCCATGTATTTCCATATATAAATGACAAGATTAATCACGCAGGGACATACATCTGTGTTTAGGTGGCACAGCATTTATGAGATGCCTTGTCCAATAGGGGGATGGGTGGAAGTCCAGGGATACAGTTTTGATTTTCCATCTATTAGCCCATTTTACATTTGAATAAAGTGGGGGATGAACTCTGCTTCCCATGGACAGAAAGCCTATTCCAAAGCAAGGACAGCCTCGGAGACACATCTGTACCTGTAACATGTTCTGCTTATGTTACAAATACGTTTTAGGTCCATGGATCAGGTTGTTGTAATGCTATTAGGCCTGCCTGCTGATCTGCAGAAAGTTCCTCAAATAAAAAAAGAGTAAATAACATTTTTACTCTTACATTTCAAAAACAGAAGCTATGTACTTACCACAACTTTGCATCTGTGCTGTCTGATTTCATTATGCATCACAAATGGGTCTTCGGATCCATCCTCAGATCCAACTCGGCCATTTCTTCCAGACATACAATTTGAGGCTCAAACTTCTCCCTCTCCCATGATGTCTCACTCTTCTTCAAACCCCTCAGATCGAGTTTCCTGCCACTTCTTCAAGATACTTATCCCAAAGGTAGTAGAAATACAGAGAAAGAGACCTACTGAATTTCAAACTAGGAACCAAAGGATTCCGAAATCTTCTGGATTGCTCTCAGATGTAAAAAAGGAAGGGGGAAGGAGGGTGGGATGTGATGAAAATGGACCACATGGATACCAAGTTATTGTTAAGTACATAACTTCTAATCTGATAACCAAAAACAAAAACGAAGCAGCAATGAGACCGGGATGGACTTCAGAAGATTTATTGAGCGGTTTCGTTGGTAATCAACCAAGCACTTCTTCAGAAAAAGAATTCCTTCACACCACCATTACCTTTATAGTAAAAACCATGTCACCTGACTAATACTTATCAATTACGTTAAGCTAACATGACTATAGATAAAGTAAAATAACTGACAATCAATTAACGAACTTACTATTGCTCACTGTGGGTAAGAGTCTGCTTAACTGACAGTCCAAACAAGGAGGAACTGTCAAAGGGATCATTAATGAATGACATCTTGAAGGGGTCCGCAAACCCACACAGTCTCATACTGGCATGTCTCCTAAGGGCTATGCCTGAACCAGCCGCTTGAGAGGTTCCCTCCACTACATGGGAGATTAGCCTCATTGAGGAGTTAGCAATAGAAGCTCAGCTGGGTGGAAAACGTTTTGAAGTTTTCCTCTGACAGCGACTGCATCAGAGAGGTAGAGATTTCCTTCACCAGGTCTATCTCGAGGCACATGAAGTGCGCCAGGTAATTCAATGCTCTCAGAAAAAAAGTGGCTGAGGCATACACCCAATTCCCATGTCTGTCCAAGATCCGAAACTCTGTTCAAGGCGGGACAGTTTAGTTCTGTTCAGTGAGTTCTTTTTAGGTGGCTGCCGACACCACAGTGGCATCAATCGGGCCAACTTTACTCCAGAAGGGATGATGCTGAGGGAGACTATGGTACTTATATGCATGCTTCGTGATTGGTTTCACAGTTTCAGGCTCCTTCCAAGTCCAGCGGGTAATGAGGTCAATAAGTTGGTCTGGCGGTGGGGTCACCCAGGATGTAGATGGTCCCATCCCAAATGCCTCCAGGAACACTGAATTCTCTGAGGAAAGGGGTTGTGAAGACCATCCACCCTTTTGTTTCAGGATTTCTAAGATACCTCCAAAGATATCGTGGGTGGAGATCGGAGGGACCCTTTTCCTTTGTTGAAGTCAGTGGTCTTTGTCAGAGACTCCAAGGGGGAGTTTATGTGTTTCCTCTTGCAATGATGTTTCTGGGAGACCTCTTCTATGGGACACTTGGCTGAAGGCTGTCCAGGAGCAGCTGATCATGGATCGGACAGATGGGAATAAAGCTTTAATCCACAGAGGAATGGGTAGGGGCCTGGCGGAGGAGGGACCATATCTCACGATGTCACGAAAGCCCTCTCTGCCACCTGGAATGTTGAGGATACCGGAAGAACCTGGCCCCCACCGCAGAGGCCAAAGCCCCTAAGGGAGAAAGAGATGAGCCCATCCCAGATCCACATCACCAGAAGACACCAGACCCAAGCTGTCAAAGGCCGAGGCCCCCAGAGGAAGGGACAGCTCCATTCAGATCAGAGCCAACACCAATTCAGAAGATCCGGCATTGACCCCTTGGATCCAGGGCCCACTCTGCTCAGACAAAATCAGAGCCAAGCCAGTATGGGACAGTGTCAGAGCTGGGAAAAGAGATATCCCACAATCCAGCACTAGTTCACTTGGGAATACTAGACCCTGCAGCTCCAAAACCAAGGATTGGATTGGAGGAGGAGGTTGTGGTATTGGGTCGGAGTTCTCACAGGTGCAGCATGGACTGGAGAAGGCAAAATCCCCAGTTGGATCTGGGCTTTGAGGAAACTCCTCATCATCTGATCCATATCAGAGTGGGAGAGCAAAGTGGATTGGGAAGACAGGGAAGAATAAGTCGACTGAACTGGTGACATGCTTGGCTGGGCAGTCTGAGCCAGTGAGGGGGACTTGATCCAGTGAGGAGTATGACTCCAAGATCTATACTTCAGGTGGGTGTGACCCGGAGTCTGCTCTGGAGAGGAGGAGCTGTAGATTCTTATGATTTCTGATGGCTCCAAGTGGCTGCTCGGACAAGAGGTCAAGGGATCCAGCACAGCAGGAGGCTTTGTCAGTGCTGACTCCCCTGGAGAAGAGGGGGCTCTCAGATCCAAACAGAAGTGAAGGCAGGATGGATCCTATGTTGATGGATCCAAAAGCTTCCTGTGCTTCCTACTTTCTGAAGTAGAAGACGATGTCTCCTGGGAAGCAAAGGGGGCATGCTTCTTTTGAATAGGAGTCTGGACTCCAGATGAGGGAAGAAGCCTTCTTAAAATAAGCTTATTCCTCCTACTGGCAAGGGTGCCAGGATTGAAGGCCAAACAGATGTCGCACAGCATCTCGAAGTGCCCTGAACCCAAGCAATAAACGCCTCTCTTGTGAGCAATCCAATTGGGGAATCTTATGCCCCAGGAGGCACACTTCTTAAAGCCAGAGGGTTTTTCCACCTTGTCTGCCATGCTGGAAAAAATGCACTCACACAAGCGCTTCTCGCACACTCACTCACCACCAACTATTCTACCACTGAACTTGCAACTAAAAATAGTTTGAAAGCTTTTTCTTTTTAAAGATAAACAGATAAAGAGAAGGGGGAAAGAGAAAAACAGAAAGGTGGGAAGATCCCTAACACCAGCGAAAACTACAGGAAAACTGTCTAATGGGAAGGGAGGCTATATCTAAAAGAAGCTAACTACCAAAAGGAAGACAGTTCTAACTTGCAGGAAAATTTTACAAGAAGAAATACAAAAATTCCACTTAACTGAAGAGAGGATCAGAATCGCATCTGTCCGGAATAGCGGCATACGAGATCTGAGGGTTTGAAGGTGAGTGACACATCATGGGAGAGGGAGGAGTTTGAAGCTCAGATTGTATGTCTGTAAGGAATGGCCAAGGACGTATCTGAAGACCCATTTATAGTTTCATAGTTTCATAGTATAGTACTAGGCTATCTGCCCTGGGACATTTGTAAGCCTAGCCATAGTGATGTGGCTTTTGCCACCCCATGAAATGGTACAAAAAATGTACAGAATAAATTTAGAATACTGTGCCTCTGTCTAGTAGTGACACAATGAAGGTCCCCTTATATAATAGAATTAGTTTGCTGTGCCCCTGTCTAGCAGTGACACAGATATGACCCCTGGGGTAAACTGACGATCTCCCACCCACTCATCAAGATTTCTCTTGAAGAGAGTCAGTGAGGGGCTCTGCCTAATACGCACTGGGATCTTGTTCCAAAGCATGGGAAGCCTCTGGGTTATGAATCTATCCCTCCAGCATGTCCTATTCATAATTGTGCCGAGGTTTAAGTCTTTAGCTCTCGTGGTCCTGATGGATTTGGATTTTTTGAGGTGGAGCATGTCCATCAGATACTGATTGGACATGGCCTTGTACGTCAGGCAGGGATCACCTCTGAGCAGGCGGTATGCTACTGAATAGAGCTGAAGTTTCTTTAGTCTGGCAGCATAATGAAATGAACATCAGATCACATGTTCTGTTGTTGACTCTTCTTGACAATGTAAACATATTCTATCACTTTTCTTTTTATATGGTATATTTCCTTTTACTTCCAATTTATCTACTATCAGTCTCCACAAAAATCTTGACATTCCACTTTCTGATTACATCATTTGCTTCTTATTTTTATACCTTTCATTTTTTTTCATCTGTTAAGATTTTCCCATGGTTTTATATAGTAATGTTTTATCATGACATTCTTATACCATGCTTTTATTTTTCTGTATCAATTTTTATTTTACACAAAAATATTTTTCTTAGTAGGATTTTATTTCACAATTTATGGACTTTTCTCTTTTTTACAATAACCCCAAATTTATCATAATTACATTTATACAACTGTACTACTAATCTCTTATCTTTTTCATTTATCCACTTTTAAAGCTTTGTACATATTTAATAAAGCAACATATACCATTGTGTTAATTAACTCTAAACCTCCTTCCTCTTTATTTACATACATAACCCTGTTTTTACTGGGTTTAATTGAGAACTCCATATAAATGAAAAACTTAACTGTAATAAATCCTTTTCAAATACTGCTGGCAACATAAATAAACTTGCTAAGTATGATGTTTTCCCATCAGCACTGAATTTATCAAATAAGTCTTTTTTCTGAATGGCAATTTATATGCTCTCTAGAAAAGATAAGTTTGTTTTATTTGTTCATTCACTGTGAAATATATACCCCTATCTTTACTACATCACCTAAACCTATACATTTCTCTTTATTTCAATCTACCCTACTCATTTGTGGAAATTGTTACTTCTTTTATCTAAATTTAGTTTTTTTGCAATTATTATAATGTCATCTGCATATGTTAACAGAAATTGAATATTTAACTCTTCTGGTGTTAAGTACCCTGCCTCCTTCATTTTGTAATTTATTTCAAATACCATCACATTTACAAATAATGCAAAACGGATAAAACTAAATTGACATACCTGTTTACACCACTTTTCATATGTACCTCATGGCTTACCCAGCCATTTGAAAGTATTTTTACTTTAATATTATTATATGCTGACATATATAATTTCCTAATTTTCTCACTTATATTATATTCTGTAATTCTTACCCATAATAATTCATGTAAAACTGCATCAAATGTCTTAATAAGGGCTTCTATCATGATTTTTGTTTCTTTTCTCTTCATATCATCTTCAATTTCTCTATCATTAACAATTCTTGACAACCTTCTCCCTTTATGGTATATATACTATAGCTTATATAACATTTTCCATTTTAATTTCAAATCTCTTTTGTATTACTTTCATAAAGATCTTATAATGATTATTCAATACTGTTGGGCTCCAGTTTTTAACTGTCTTCCATCGTCCTTCTTTCATATGAATTTAAGTATTCGATTACATAATTCTCTATACATAAAAACCTTAATTTAACCATTTATTCAAATTTTTTAAATTTTTTATACATTTCATACCCTATTCCATCTGCTCCTGCAGTCATATCTATATTTACTTGTCCTAATACTTTATTTAGCTCATTTAAAGAAATCTCCTTTTAAAACTCTTAATTCTCTTTTTCTGTTAACTTTTTTACTTTACATGTTTTTTCACTACTTTCTTTTTTTCTTTCAACATTTATTGTATATATTATACTACACTGTTTTTTTTTATTTTACATTTTTTTACTTCTCTCATTACACTACAAGCTTCCTTTACTAAGCTGCTTAATTAACTCGATACTTTTTCTCTTTTTCCTTGTAAAAAATAACTGCTTATATAACAATTCTTGTATTTTTCTTGATTTCTTTCATATAATTCTTTACCAAGTACTTTCTATCATTATGTTCTAAATCTTCCAATGCACTATATGTTCTTTTATATTTCTCTTTCTATACTTATCTCACATAATATTGCCACTGTAAAAATACTTTTTATATTTTTCCACAAATATCATCTACCATTTTATAAAATGTTGTCATGGTAAAATGAACTTTACATAACTGCATTACTAATCTCTTTCCTTTATTCCATGCTTTCTCATTATCCTTTTTATTCGTTTGCCTGTTTTTATATATTTGTTTTCCTTTATCTCTAGCCATCCTGCAAGATGATCATAAAACCATGTTTCAACTACCTCCCTTTTTCCTATAACTAAACATTCTGATACTATAAAAATAATTTATTTCAGTTCTATACACATCCTCTTTTGTAAGTCCATGAATTTTTGTCCCAAAGTTTTAACTTACCACATCCTATAACTGCTAACATTTTTCTTATATAATTTCCTTTCTTTTTAAGCTTGCCTTTTAAATCACAATTAAAGTCTCCTGTTATTATAATATTCATATTTATCACTACAGAGTCTAAAATCTGATTAAATAAGCATTTAATTTCTTTACAATTAGTATAAGCTTATAATGTTACAATTCTATGTACTTACTTTTTCCATTTTAAATCTACAATTTTTGCTGAAGTTGCATCTAATATCTTTACTTAATTTCTACAGAAAGTGGCTAATCCAGATTATCTTTCCTCCCCATAGTTTCTCTGTTTGTAAAATTTCCTCAATGATTAAAAATCTTGGGTCTTTAAATATACTTAAATCTATATCACACTCCACACTCCCTATTCTCCTTATTAAATTCTTAATGCTATTCACATTTACAGAATGCACTCTAAAGTTTTCATTTTCCCTTTTCCTTACATTCATGGTTTTAAAAAATCATGGCTGATTACTATGCTAGCTTTTTATAGGTCATTTTAAGTCAATTTTCCTCGCAAAGGTGAGAATCAAACACTGCACCTTGAGTCTGTGAGTCAAACACATTAAACATTATACCAACCCTAAATCATCAACTGTATATTATTTTTCATCCATTTACTTTGCTTTTTCTTTTGTATTTGTCCCTTTAATTTTTCTTTTTCTGTCTTCTACCAACAGAATTCATGTTTTTTTTCTTTTACTACCTCTCAATGTGTCTTTTTCATTGCTTATTTCAGAACCTTCTTCGGTGTCCTCTATTATTTTCTCTCATCTATTTTTTTCTTCTATTTCTACTACTTTTAAAACTTTTTCTCTTGATTCAGTTTCTTCTCTTTCATTTTCCTTACTCTCATTTTCAATTTTAATCCATACACAAATGTCCAATTTTGTTACATTTGTAACATTTCAATTCACAGTTTTTTGCATCATGTCCCATTTCCCTCAAATACATTTTGACATAGTTACTTATCAGATGTCCTTCTTTTCCACAAAAAAAAACATGATTTGGGTTGTCTTCAGTATTTTATGACACCCCTATTCCCTTGCACATTTATTATGTTTGGTATATGTATAATCTGTTTCTCTATTTTTAACAGAATACTACAATCCCATCTACCAGTCCATATACCCCTTTTATGACAAACTTCTGCAGTGTCCAGTACTTCTTTGCATAAAATTTTCAAATGTCCTTTCAAAGTCTCTCTTTCAACCTCAGTTTGAAGCTGTACATGAATTTTCTTTTTTGTATCCTTGTTAAATGCTTTTATCACAAAAAAAATTCCACGGGTTACAATCTTTCTTTTTTTTCATATTCTCCAAGAAATATTTTCACAGAGAAAAGGTCTCAATATAGTGTCACAAAATGTCTCCTTATTAATAAGAATAAATGTTCTTACTTCATGTGCTTTTATACCAAAGGAGCTATTAAATTGCCACATACATTATACCCATCCATTGCTTTGTCTTCTTTATTTTGAATCCTTACCACTTGCTTCTCTTTTTCATTTTCATCTGCCTTCTTTTCTGCTACTCCTCTTTTGCCTTCTTTTACTTTTTCTGCATAGGTTTTCTTTTCCATGTCACCACTATTCTTCCGGATTGACTCTGCATCCTCCTTTTTTATATTTTCTCCATAATGTCCCAATACTTCAAAAATTAGCACTTAGGAAGCAGTCCAACTCCAATAAAACACTTTTATACAGCTACACGAAGTAAAAGACATTCACATAAACGTTTTAACATATAAATGCGTTTTCATCCTCTCCTGATTTCAAAATTCATGAAATCAAAGCCATTTTTATATTTGCTTACTTAGATCATCAACCAATAGAATTTCCCATTCAATGAAACCATTCATTTACTATATAACATTTACTATCTTATAAATTTAAATACTAAAACATAGTCCCTTAGGCATACACATTTATATTAACTATACAAATAAATACTTAAAAATTAATTTAACCTTTTTTAAAAAAACATATTATAAAACAAATAAAATAAGGTCTACTTTATTCCCGCAAAAGCCGAATCGGTCGAATACAATTTGCATGCCACATAACGAGCGAAACACGAGTACGTCGAATGCACTAATCCACAAAAGTGGAAATATCGAATTTGCATAGTTGGCCCGTCTGCAGAACAGCTCCGTAAGGTAAGTGTGTGATAGTTACGGACCTTAGGGTGCGGGTTAAGGTAAGTGCATAGATAGGTAACGTATGTAAGGTTTAGTGTAGGGTTTTGTTAAGTGTATGTGTGTGGAATATTTAGTTTGTTTGGGTATAGCTCAGTAGGGTAAGTGTGTGGTAGTTACGGACCTTAGGGTTAGGGAGGGGTTAAAGATAGTGCATAGATAGTTGTGTAAGAAGTAGGGTTTTGGTTAGTGCGTGTATGTGTTGTTTTTGTACTGTGTTTCGGTAGGTAGTATGTTGGGGGAAGTGGGGTTGGCCAACTATGAGAGATCGAGATTTTGAATTTCGCGGTTTAGTGTTTTGACGTATTTGCATTTCACTCGTTATGGTTCGCACGAGTTATATGCGACTGATTTGGCTTTCACAGGAATAAAGTAGACACAATAAAATACATATATAATTTAATTGTATTAAAATAATGGTACTGACAATGTTCCCCAAGAAATGTCTCATTCATTCTCTGGCTCACTCTGTGTCACAATTTCTTAAAGTAAATCATCCTGCACCCTCCCAACTGCAGGGTTGCAATTACACATCCATTATTTGCTGACTCATCTCCATCAGATTTCTTGGAAATATCACATCAGAATACTGCACATATTCTCCTGTCTTGATATTTGCTTTCTCCTACATTTCTCTCACCACTCCATCATCTCCTTCTCTCTCCATCTGCCTCCCTGTTTCTCTGTCCCACCTCTGCACCTGGAAAGGAAATACAGGAAGTGCTCCTGTAAAATGGGTCCCTCTAGCAACAACGATGAGTAGGGAAAGTTGTTTGCTGCTCTTGCCAGATTTCCCCTAGTAGTATAAATACCACCTTGGATCTCCACTGAAAAAGGGGTACTAGTCTAGTGGGACTAACTTGGTAAAAGGATAAATAAAAAATGAGGAAACCAAAAAAGCACAAATAAAAATATTCACGTAAGACTTAATTCTGCTATTCCTGTGAAGTCATGGAAGTTAGGAGGAAAGACAAAGATCTGGAAGGTTTTATTTAAAATAATTTTAAATGGAGAGGAACCACCAGCATCCTGGAAAGAAGTTGTGGTTGCTGTACTACCCAAAGAGGGTAAAGACCCACCAGACTTAGGTCATACAGACCCATTTGAATTTTAAGCCATGATTTTAAAGTGTTTATATGTATACTAGCCAAGAGAATGGGAGAGGTTCATAGTTTCATAGGAGGTTACTAGGCTATTGGCCCTGAGGCCCTTATAAGCCTAGCCAAGAGTTTAGCCCATGTTTAGACAAGTCAGTACACCCTTGTTGCCAAGATTGATAGATATGGATCAACGGGTTTTTTTTTAGAAGGGAAGCAAAAATTTGGCAACATTAACAGAACAATGATGATTCAACGAGAAGAAGAATGTGAGAAAATACTGCAATTGTTCATGGGTCTTGACATAGAGTAAGCTTTTCATAAAATTAGCTGGGATTTTATCAGTAGGGCAATGGAAGCATTTGCATTCAATGACACAATAACAGGGTTAATTGGGAGAATATACGAAAGATCAGAGTCAAGAATTAAGGTGGGAGTGTTTCTCTCTGATAAGCTGTATTTGAATTGAGGACCAGACTTGGGTGTGCTCTTCCCTGTTTGATATGTGTTTTATATTCAGAATCACTGGCAATGAAACTCAAGGACTTAGAAATTCAAGGATACAATTGGTATGGTAATCAAGAAAATTTGGCTTTATTTGCAGAAGATATTTGTACTTGATAAATCCAAGAAAGGTCATCTCAATGTTGTGGGAAATTTTGAGATAGTTTTCAAGTCTTTTCGCGATATATAATTAATGAAGATAAAACAAAAGCTACAGCAATAAATTATGTACTCACATACAAACTGGTTCAGTAATATCCATATTTATGTGGGCAAGATAAAATGAAATATTAGGAATATGGATTAAAATGCTTCTGTTATGGAAGCTAAGAGGCTAAAGCTAATACAAAAACTGAGAAACTGGAAGTTCTTGCTTAAGGGTATGGATAGTAAGACACAATCAGTGAAAAGGTTTTGTCCCTTTAGTTTTATGTACAGGTTACACATTTTTATCATCCAGAGAAGTTGTGGACAATAATAAATAAAGAGTTAAAGGAATTTATAAGGGAGGAGAAGAAGGCAAGGGTTGAGTGGGATAAATTCATCCTCCTCACAAGGTGGTGTAGGATTGCCTATTTGATGGGGATACTTTAGAGCTATGCAGTTAAAAGCTCATATACTTAACACAAGCAGAATAGTATAACTCAAAGTGGAAAGGGATGATGATGAAGCAGACGAGAGTTCAAGAAATAAGGAGAGAGTGGAATGTTGGATGTAGATCCCCAAGGAGAATAACAACCATACAGAATATTATATACATGAAGTTGTAGAACACATTCTAAGAACTAAACCAACATCAGAATAGAGAAAGGAGATTTTGCCAGTATGGAAGACTGCAGGCAGGGGTACATAAAATATGCAAGAGTGATCTGGAATTTACTGGAGAAAACTGACAAAGACAGTTAAGCGCTTTCACCCAAAAACAATACAGTTAAGTGGTCTTTGGTTGTTTTCGTGAATATTTAAATGCTGAGTCCCAGATGTAATATTAGTTCTGATAAAGTCTATTGTATTTTAAGATGACAGAGCTTAACTATACTGTTTTCTGAATAAATTTCATTGCAACCATCTGCTGACATTTTTTTTTTGTGGACACTTTTTGACTGTGATGTATTTCCTCATTCTGAAATTGTTGTTGGTTTACAGAATTTAAAAAAGACTATAAGATCTAGTAGGACAGCCCACGAACTTGGGCTGGCATCTGAAGCCAGGGTCAATAACAAATCCTTCTTTAGATATGTTAGAGAAGTAAGAAACAACACTCAGCAATGCACAGAACTCATAATAATGTCAAAACCTACTCAGACCTGTTGAACATTGCCAATATACTAGCAGATAAATAAAGCCTGTGATATCTATACACCTCAAACCCACAATCATTTATAAAGAACATACACTGAAAGTGATATCAAAGACAAAGAACACTTCCTCCATGGGCCCAGACCACATATTGTGACGTCTATTATACATCACTAAACGTCTTGGAGGAACTTCTCCATATGTTATTATTTAACCTAAGCCTCGCTACAGGCTAGAAGTATGGAGTACAGCACTGGTGATCCCCCTTCATAAAGATCCCCTTAATACTGCTCCCAGAAACCTTAGGCCCTTCAGCCTAATGTGTTTAATTTGTAAGACCATGGAACACACCAGACTTGATTAACATAGACATTAAAAATCTCATTAGGCTAGATCTGCAGCATCTGGTCAGACATGGGGGGGGGGGCATTTGTGTTCTTCATATAGCAATTTTCTGTTACAGCCCTAACCCATCTCCTAGGTGGACATGTGCATACTTGCATTACCACAGGGACTGCCAATACTCCTTTCCTGTCCACATATACCCCCTCCTTCATGTGTGGAACAGGAGCAACCTCCAGTGGCTTGGGCAGCCACAATGCATGCCCATTCCTAAATAGACCCCTGCTTTCAGAGTTAATGAGACATGCAGCCCACAACACTGAAGTGACAGATATAGCTGGGTGGGGACCATCTACCCAACACCCAAAATTGGCACTGCCCATCCTCCTGACAGACCATCAGTTAACTGAGCTGCAGATCGAACATGGGCCAGCTGGGCAGTAGTCAAGGTTTTATCCCTCTACATCATCAGGCTGACTCTGAGTATCTTTCTCACTTCAATTAACTCCCAATTTTTACAATTTCTTATGATGTATCAGTAGACATAGACAATCTACTAGCATACAAATTTACCTCAAACTTCAATCCCCTCAAATATCCTCAGATAGCATACCCACCAAATCTTCCACAACTAGTTCTTAAGGCCATGAATACTCTGTCAATGGGACCAGATAGCATACTAGGCTGTCTAACAGTCTCTTTTGAAACAAGACTTGTCTGATCCCCCTGCAGAAACTATTCAATCAGTCTCAAAACAAGTATTGCACCAGATGAAGGACAACAGCAGTCATTCCCTTGCAAAAAGTTGGAGCTTTAATGGCCTTGGCTAATTATAGACCCATAAGCTGACCAACACCATCTGTTAGGCTACAGAAAGGATCACTTTGCATTTAATAAATAAGAAAACAGATAACTTACAGATCCCTCTACTCTAACTCATTCATCTGGCATGAAGCCTGTTTTGAGACTGATACTGAATAGCCTCTGTAGAGGTCTGACACGTCATGTTTCAGGCTGACCAGAGAGACAAAGATTTAGCTAATATACAAAAGCCTTGGGAAGAGAGGTACAGGCATATCCCTGGCAAAGCAGTTAAGTGCTGTCTACCATCTCCTCTCCGGCTAATATACATTGTACACCCTTTGAATGATTCCAGAAGCCAAGCAATTTTTTTACACTGAATGAATTGTTGAAAATAATAAATTTTTGTTCGTATTGTGGCATCATTCTTGGGGGTGGCAGAATGCTGTTCAAGGCAAAGTTCTTACCAGTCTAATGTACATATTCTGAGAGCTCCATTGTGTCTTTCATCATTTAGTCTACGGAGGTAGGTCTTGAGCCATTTACATCCAAGTGTACTATGACTGTGACATGTATATACATGTGATATGAGAACATGATTGCTTGTATAATATAGCAAACACTAGTAGGCAACTAATTGAGACCCCCACCTTGCACAGCCTGAGTGGTACATCTGTATATCTCAATACACAGTCACCTATAACTAGCATATTGGACTGCAAGGAGTTTTGCTTTATGGGCTTTTGTGTGTTTTGTTTCATAGGTTAGTACTAGGCTAATTGCCCTTGTGGGCCATTTTAAGCCTAGCAAATTATCCCATGTGAGAATCAAACCTTGCACCTTGTGTTTGTAAGGTAAATACCTTATCCATTATGCCAACCTCCCACCCTTAGTGTGGTGATATGTGGTACTGGCAAGTGTCCACTGGTTTAAGTAGCAGGTGGTTGTCAGTAAACATGAGACAATTGTTACATTGTCTCCGGATGCACTTGTCAACCAGACTGGCTACACAGACATTTGGAAAGTGCAGTCCATACCTCCAGGTGCTTACTGATGTGGGTTACATGGGGAGTTGCACCTATCAGGTTTGGAGCTGATTTACTAGAGCTGTTGTCTAAAACAAACAGTCTAAGTCTAGAAACAAAGCTCAAAGTACCACCTAGTGCAAGCCTATCTAAAATGAATACTCTAATTCACACGCAAAGAGCAAGCCTACTACCTAGCACACACCAAAACCTCTTTGCACAACTAGTCAGTATTTAAAGTAAAATAAGAATTGGGGAAGTAGGTTGTATAAAGAAAGTTTAACCTCTAAATACTTGTGTCTACAGTGCAGTGTCACTGAATGATGTGTGGCATCAAGCTAAATCACCTAATTTAGAACACAGAAAATACACAACAAAAGGAGCACACCATTCAACAGAAACATTTGAATTTAGCTTCTGTAGCAAGTCATGCCCACAATTAGCCTGGGATAATTCTTTGGCCACTAGAAGAAACCAGTAAACTAATTTCAGCAAAAACTAATTTAGCCAAGAATGATAAATATTGTTTACTTGCCCACTGTATACTACATAGCTACCTTTTGTGCTGGATTCACTGCAGCAACGCTTGGCTAGGAATCAACATCTCTTTGGTCCTTCTCTCACCAGAAGCAAAACATAGCACTAATCCTAAGCTACTTCTTAAGAAGCAGGTGACCCAGCAGTCTCGTCCCACATGTTCCATGGGTCTGTAGGCTTATTGTAGCCGTTTCCTGGTAGATGCCCTGGAAAGCATGTGCATCAGCTTAGTGCAAGAGAGCTCAGCTTCACAATGATACAAAACAACACCAGTCAGGGACATCCCATACCCATTGCCCAAACAGAGACAGTCAGGAATCAAAACTTGTGTGCTCCTTCTCTCACTAAGAGTAAAACAGTAGCACTGATCCCAAGCTGGTTCCTAAGAAAGGTTTCACACTTTTTTAGTGATTGGTAGTATCTAGGAAGGCTAGAAAATAATATCCCTGTGTTCTTTTCACCAAGAGCAAAACAGAAGCACTAATCCCAAGCTGATTCGTAAGATGTGGTTTACAGGCTGCCAGTCATTGGTAGGCTTGCCCAGATGTCTGCGATTTCAGTGGTCGGATGTAATAAAATTGATTAATTCCTCTTTGTATTGCAGTGTACACTAAACAGTGAGACAATATTTAATGAAAGAGTAGCAGATGTTTTTAACAGTCTAAGGGGATGACCCTCCTAGTACTCACTAGCATAAGCATACAAGATGAAACATTGAGATGATTCCAAAGTCAAATGTACAAATCGGCCAGGCCACTCAACAACCACTGAGTTTAATAGTACAACACGAAAAGGGTAGGTGCCTGGGCAACAGTTTCACAAAAGCAACAGGTCAGTGGATGCACCAAAAAAATTAAAACCTTTTCCTTCTCTGATGAGTAGCATTTATTATTTAAAGTTATCAGCTCTTCGTACAACTTACCTAGTCTTAAATCTCTTTGCAGTCAGAGCAGAGAGCAGAAAATAAACATTTCCTAACTTGTCCTAAATACTTAACTTTTAAAACTCCAAGATAAAAAATAAAATGCTGCAAATGTAAAACAAAAATTTAAACAAAAATAAATTGTAATAAATAAGAGTAAATAATAAACACAATGCAAAATTGCAAACCTTAAATTTACAATTCCAAAGCTGTATTCACAGCAACAGCAAGTCAGTGGCAACTCCTGTTACTATCAAGTGTTCAGTTATTAGAAGCTAAATTCACCACCTTCTTTAATAATTCTGTCAGCAGCAACACATTTAGGTGTTATGATTCCACAACATTATTCCCCAGAATGTTCAGTCCTCTGTGTCTCCACATGTGACTTGGGCTCAGTTAAAAGACTGGCATGCTACTGTGACAAATGACAATTATATTGCCACAGCATATACATGGCTCTTCACTTTGAAACAATCTTAACCTAAAACAGCATGTGACATGCTGACTGGCCGCATTGTAAAGACTGTAAAGTCAGTCAAGGTCTGCAAATAAAGCCACTGTCAAACCCAACAAACAATAGGCTCATTTACAGTCCAGACACACACACACAGCAGAAAGGGAGATACAATAATTATTACTATGCAACCTCAGATTCTTACATTCAAATGCAGTGATTCAAAGAAGATCAGTGGGTTAGGTAACTTTTACAAGATGTGCCATTCACTGAAACAACAAAAAAATAACAAAACTTATCTCAGGTACACATACTGCTATGTGATGGTCAATGCACAAAAAAACACTGTGTATGCCACATAGCAAATCTTTATCATCCAATGGCTTTCGGTGACAGAAAGCTATATAGAAAATATTTTTTTTTGTCACAATGTTTGGTGTGCATATTTACAGGATGTATACAAAAGTAGAAAAGATTGAGTTAAGTATCCAGTTTTACACTTAAAACCATACCACCCAGAGTACCATCAGCTAAGATGAAATGCTATACAACTGAGGCAACTGGAAATTCCGCAGAAAGCATTCTTCCTCTGATGTGCAACCTATAGTTGTAAAGACAATTACATTTTAACTCAAAATGCTTAGTGGGTGGATTTATGAGCTGCACAAGATGAGCATTAATATCTTTAAAATATAAATCCGCCCACTCACTCACTGCCAACAGCAAATTACAATACCCACACATTGCACTCTGGCCCTTTGGTAATGCCTCATTCACAATCAACAGACCTAAAGGAAGCTATACCCAAAAGTTAGAGAAAAAGCAGACCCTTACTGCAGAATGAAAAAAAAGTTAAATAGTGTTTGTGAAGGATGCAAAGACAATTTTATATAGTGAAATGTGGAGCAGCAATTTATTCAGCTTTGTTAACCGGATCAGTCTCACTAAGCCAAAGCTAAGACAAATTACCTTTTTAAAAGGAGACCAAGATTCAGTTCTATTCTGTAAAATGGAAAATGTCTTCTTTATAAGAGTTGTATACAACTGTGCATTGAATATTATGTAGTACTTGCAATTAATAGTTTATATTTTGTGTGTGTGTGTGTTCCCAAAGTATGTCAGAGTTATTCATGTAATACAGTTCAAGACATACCAGTTAGGATATTTTCTGCAATAACCTGGACTTGAACCTCCACGGAGTGCTTAGCAGTGTATGTAATCTCGGCACTGACATGAGCCACCTCTCCAATGCACATGGGGGACAGGAAATCAGTTCGTTCCACGCGAGCCAATGCTGCCATAGAATGTTCCTGTAACAATTAGAGTAAAAGATGAATTCTATGAAATTAGTGTAAGCAAATAATAAACTCAAAAATAAGATAAACTGAGCTGTAACATTCACCCAAGACAATAAAAAAAATAATCTTTGGAGCTTAGTAGAATGCAAATTTAAAAGAAATTGCTTCAAGTTATAAAACTGAAACTAGTGCAATAGCAGAAGCTGGAGTTACATTGTGGATACACAGCATTTAGTTTAATAACCTATGGTGGACCATCGCCTTTATCATAACACATAACACAATATCAAATAGTAGTAACAGGAAAGCACAGTTGTGTAAATAAACTCACCATAATAGCAAATAAATCACTGTTTCAGCAGAATACAGCTACAACGGGCATGTCTTACCAAGGATCAGACATCCAACAAGTATACAAGAGCTTTCTGGCATCTTCCACATGTACCACACATCTGAGGCAGCAGGAAGGGTGGCAAAATTCAGAGCTTTCTTGCCTCTCAGAAAAGGGAGGCTGTACTACGTAACTTGAAGGACCAAAGTCCAATCTGGAAATGTTTGTGTTATGTGAAAGTAGAACAAGGGTAACCCCACCCTAGTCAAGAGATAGCTAGAGAAGGAATACAGTCCATTAGGTAGAAAAAAAAATGGAGGAAAGGTGATGGCTGCAGTACTGCAAAAGTGACAATGAACTATTTAAACATTTACTGGTGTGGTACATTTACTACATATCTATGTTCATTATTAGATCGCTGTCTCAGTACCATAAATCTACATGGGATGATTGCCATGGAGGAGTAAGAAGGGTCAGAGTCCAGGAGCTCCTGGAAAACAGTCTTAGCAAATTCTGCTCTGGCTCTGGTGTACAAGTCAGTTTTGTAATGTTTGGTAAAGATGAGTACAGAAGATTGTGGACAATTGTCCACCTTTTTTCCAAAATTCCCTAGAAGCAGCCAAAGCTCTGGTAGCATGAGCTTTCACTTTCTGAAAGAGGGACTTTCCATGGTGAAAAATGACAAACATCGATGCAATTGGAAGATCATTTAAGACTGTTTTGACACTGGTTGTCCTTTTCTTTTTCCATCAAATGAAATAAAGGGCAGATCAAAAGCTCTGAATTACTTTCTCCTATCAATGTAGTATCTGAGCTGTTTGCGGACATCAGGACTATGTAGGATGGTCTCACCACCATTTTCCGTTGAGATGAACAGATTGATTTAAAGTAAATTCAGAGACCACCTTAAGCATGAAGGAAGGACTAGTTCTTATGGTTATTCTGTCAGAAAGGGTCGTATCACCATCATAGTTGTAACTTGGGTACTCAACTAGTCAAAGTCAGAGCAGTGAGTAAAACAGTTTCCCATGTCAAGAACTTCAACTCAACCTGATGAGCTGGTTCAAGAGGAGGAAGACTGAGTTTTTCCAAGACAAAGCTGAGACTCCCAGAAAAGTTCACCTGTTTGGAAGCGGATGAATATGCAATACCCATTTAAAAAACGATTGCACTTAGAACAAGGAAGAAAGGGGACCTAAAGGCAGACAAACAAACAGCAAAAAGATGAATCTTAATAGATGGGTAAGAAAGGTCTGATTTGAGTAAATCACACAGACACTGGAAAATCAAAGGGGCCTCTGCACTGGATGGGTCCTTGTTCTATTTGTGGCACCAACTAGAAAATCCTCTTCCATTTCGTTAAATACACCTTATACTGGGAGGTTTTCGAGCAACCATTAACAATTGCTACACATCCTCATAGGAAAGGTTCACACGTGGGATTAAAATGCAATCATCCAAAAAGTAAAATGTAAATCCTGCAAGCTGGGGTGGATCAGTGGTCCCTTGTCCTGTGTGAATAGAACCATTCTGTAGGGAAGACAGAGGTAACTGCCAAAAGACATTTTCATGAGACGGTTGAACCAACTTTGTCCAAGACAAAGGGAAGTTACCAGAATGATTGCTGGTGAGTCATATGAGATCTTTAAAAGAACTCCAGTCATCAGATGAAAGAGGGGAAAGGCATACAAGAACATTCATGTCCACAGGAAGGAAAAGGAATCAGCCTTACAGGTCTTTCTGCAAGGTGCTCTGGAGCTAAATCTGTTTACTCGTGTGTTGAACAGAAGGCAAACATTTCTATTTGGTGGGATTCACCACAGTTGGATTATCTCCCGAAAGACTTCCAGGTATAATATTTACTTGTGAGAGTCTGTACTGCATCTGCTCAATGTGTCTGCCACTGTGTTCTGCTCTGATGGGATGCAAGTAGCCTGGAGGGAAAGACTGCACTGAGTTGCAGTTTCCAAGGCTATCTTGGTTATTCTGCATAGGGAGTAAGAGCTGGTTCCTTCTTGTTTGTTTATATACAACATCATAGTGGTGCTGTTGGTGATTACCTGAAAAGGTGCTAAAGTCCACAAATGATTTAGGGTCCTTAATGCATTTATTAAGCCCATCATTCCTTTGACGTTTGTGTGCTATTTCTTGAACTGATTGTACCAAATCCCTGTACTTTGATGCCTGTGGGTAACTTCTCCTCATGCAGTTTGATGCATCTGTAGTTACAGACTCAGAAAGTGAGGGAAGAGACAGGGAAAGAACAGGATTTAACATCATCTAATTCACGTACCATCACAGTTTCTTACTCATAAATTCCAACACTGAGATTGGAAAAGATATACAAATGCTGGTGATGAGTCCAGACTAACTTGAGAAACCACTGTATTTTTCTCATGTGCAGTCTGGCTAGTGGGATCATTAGGATTGTGGAAGCCATATATAGTAAAATCCTGAGAGAATCCTTTACAGTGGTCATAAATTGATGGGAAAACTTTAAGAAATGGAGACATTAAAATGTTAACTTTTCTTGGGAGACAATAAGCCATCTTAAGAGATGCGTCTACAAAGCATTCTAGAAACATCAGTCTGTGAGCAGGGAAGACAGAAAACTTCTCCAAACTGACATAGAAGCCTATGTTTTAAAAATATCATGACAAAAGGAAGACGTGATTACTGACAGATCTGAAAAGAATCTATAAAAATAAAGCAATTGTAAAGTAAAGAAATATGTGGAGTCCCTGCATCCTGCAATAAGCAATCATTGCAGCTTTATTTATTTATTTATTTATTTTACATTTGTTGACCGGGCTAGTCTAGCTGGATATATTCCCATTTTCAGTAGAGGCCCGGGGAGAAAAGCTCCACATAAATTTTAACAAAAGGTCAAAAATAGACAATCAAATTGACAAATCATCATAAATGGCGAGACAATAAAAAAAAAAAATAGAACCCAATTACAGGTATACACATAAAAAATCACATTTCTAAGGATAACAGTATTAGCTGTAATAACATCAAGAACAAGGCATAAAGCAGAGAGCAAAAATTGATTTATAATAATTTATAGAACTAATCTTAGTACCAAAAGGAGAAAGAGAAACTCTATCGTAGGAGAGGAGGAAGGGAAGCAGTTTAAGAAAAGTGAAGGAAAAGTAAAAAGAATGGAAGAGAGAGATTAACAAAGGGGAAAGAGGAAACAGACAAAAAAACTCTAGGGAGATAGATTGAAGCAGACTCACAAAAAGAGAGAAAGAAAATAAAGTAGTAGGAAAGCTCAGAGTATTAGAAAAGCACAGGAAAGCTCAGAGTATTAGAAAAGCACAGAAGAGGTAAAAGATTAGTCAGGTTTTGTACAGGAACAGAGCCAGTGGCTTTGGAAGTAATCTTTGATTTTATGTTTAAAGAGAGGTAGAGATGTGGTAAGTGTTCTATCACTGGGGAGCAGATTCCAGTTCCTTCCTACAGTATTATTGAATAGAGAGTCACCAGAAGAATTATTAGTCTTTGTAATAGTAGCCAAAAGTTTACTGGAAGAGCGAAGGGAGTTTAGGTTGTTATAAGGGATTAAAAGTTTAGAGAGTATAGGGGTATTATTGGGTTGGTATAGAATTTTATGGGCAATAGTGAGTTGAGGGATTAACAGAAGGGAAACTTGACATTTTGTGAATACCCTTGGAGCTCTGGTAAGCCCAAAGGGTAAAGAAGAGAACTAAAAATGTAAACCAGGTGCAGAAAACCTTAAATAAGGTTTGAAGTCTCTGTAAATATAAATATGATGCCTGAGTCAACAAAACAAACTGGAGGGATAAGGGGGAAAAAAGTATGAGGGGTAAGCATTTTGAGTTTTAGAACTTTTATGAACTGACTGAGAAGAAACTGAAATAAAACAGGCTTCCAGCTTCCTCTTTTTGGGGTACTAAAATATTCTGGAATAAAATCCTCTGCTTTGTAGAGATTTTGGAACTGGTTCTATGATGTCTTGAGATAACATATGTGATAGAATGTGAGGAAACAGAAGAGTTTGATTCAGAGGATGTGGAGGGACCCCAAGGTTGGGAGGGATTTCCAATACCATCTGTGTTTCCACTACTCAGGAATCCAATGTGATTTGATTATAAAGTGGAAAAAAAAAAAGAGAAACATTATTTGTTAGATTGAGTGGATGACCAGGGTGGGGACAGGAGGGGATTTGACTGGGTTGACTATGCATTTTAGTATGTATGAGAACGGCTCGGCTCCCCACCATTTTTTTCTTTGTATCCCCCTTGCCACTTTCTTTTATACTGTTGCTTGCCAGATTTTTGCTTGGCTTGTTTTTTCCTAAAAAAGGGTCCTGGTTTAGGTCTATAGCATAAGATCAACACACCTTTCATCGACACGGAAATGTCGAACTCCAAGTTTGTCGAACGGTCAAATCACGGATTTCTTTCCAAGGGAAAGAAATCGGTTGGCCGTTCTTTCACACCTCCCCTTTCCCCGACTGTAGTGTGATCTCAGAGTTAGAATATTCAGTTAGTGGGGGTGTGAAGCCCCCCCCCACTTAAATATGTTTGTTTTTATGTGGTGGTGTTTGCTGGCCTTCCAATTTCTTTCCCTTGGAAAGAAATTGGTGATTTGGCCGTTCAATAAACTTGGCGTTTGACATTTTCATGTCGAAAGGTGAGTCGAAATTTTAAGATGTCAATCTTATGATATAGAACTCTCGGTTGGAGGGGTAATTACTGTTCTATTTAGGTATGGATGACTGAAAAATCAGCTTAAACGCTTTTCCTCCTTCATCAAGGCATTTCAATACCTCAGATGAGAAGAATTAAAATAAAGCTTCTTTATTCAATGGAACATTAAGGACCTCTATCTTTATATCTTCTGGTAGAATTTGCAATCTCAGTCAAACACACCCATGCATAACACAGACTGCATCAGCTGCACCATATGTAGATTTAAGAGTATGTTCAGTAACTTGAAATACTGAAGAAAGCATGTTAAACAGGGAAGACTTTCCTTCAGAAGATGATACTTCAGCAAAAGTCTTAAACATATCTGCAAAAGCTGCAAGCAGAAATTTAGCCATGTCAACCTGGCAAGTTTCTGTCCTAAAGTCTAAGGTAAAGGATGCATTGACAACTTTCTGTCCTAAAGGCTAAGGTGAAGCATGTACAGACTTTTTCCCATACCTGTCAAAGGTTCTCCCATTCTTGTCAGAAGAGACTGTGTTAACAATTGTTCATTGTTTACAACTGGAGTTTTTCTGCCATAAAAACCATCGCAGGATCTCCAAAGAGTTTACAAAACAGGAATCTGTGAGTTTCAGGTACTTTACAAAGCTCATCAGGCTGTTTGGATGCAGGTGGTGGACTATCTAGAGAAGCATGTGCAGAATTGAAAGCATCCTCCAGGGCACCAAATGACAGGAGGAATATCAAGAAGTTTGGAGTATTCACCTGAAGGAGTTCATTATACGTCTTGCGTGTCGAGTATTTCTTTTTCTTTGAACTGGAAGAGGTCCTTCATTCTGGTAATTGTGCCAGAAAAGGATAATTCCTTTACAGAAGACTCTGAGGAAATATTCTCCTAAATTTCTGAATCCAAAGAAGTTGGAAAGGCTATTTGAGAAGCATAGTCCAGGCCCTCCTCTTCTGCCACAAGCAAAGAGTGTAAATCTGAGGAAAAGGGAGACTTTATTCATTTTCAATGTGAAAAGCAGAAGAAGACTGTAACGACTGGAAGGCTTCCCTTGGCAAAACCAAAACACTCTTCTTTAGTTTCTTTGGCAGAATTAGTAGAAGGTGGTGAAATACATCTATTTTTTTTTGTGTCTTCTTTTTCTGAGTCCCTAAAGGTACAGACCAGGAAGTATCAGATGTCTGTACTTCCATTACTGAGCTTGCTGCATCATCCTTAACCAACAACTGACGGATTCTATTCGGCCTTTCTAACAATACAAAGGGGGTTCTCCCTCCTCAGCAAGAGCTATATAACTGGACTCTGAGGACATGCTAGGCTCCCAACCCATAGCAATGTCCCAAGACACAGTACCAGCTGGGTTGGAAGTATCCAATAAATGGTCCAAGGACTCAAAACAGGATCACAGCAGTCATTTGTCATAGACTGGTGATGACAGGATGAAGGTGTAACCCCCTTCAGAAGCATCTTTTGCAGACTTTTTTTTTCTTCAGATTCATAAGACTGACATCTACGGAAGTTGAGCCGACTCCATAACCAAACTGGTAATGGCCTTCAGCTCCTGATTTTCAAGGAAAATGATAAGGCTGTTAAACTGACTTATCATCTTGTGGAAAACAACAAGCAAATATGGTAGGAGTGGACATAGAGGGTCTCTCCTAGACAAAAACAGGCTGCATGGGAATCCTTATAGTGTAGACAACCACGAAGATTATTTCCCCTTTTCTTCTACACATAGAAACATTTTCACAATTTTTTATTGAAAAGAGGAAGGTCAGTTCCCTAGGGAGTACTTGTGTACAAAAGATGAACTAACTGACCACAGAATCTCTGGAGATGCAGTGAAGACAGGGTCTGACTGAAATCTTCAACAACAAGAATTTTCGCACCTGTAAGTCTGCTTTTACACCAGTGTGCCCTTGTGCTGCCTCAGATGTACAGATAGTATGGAAGGTTCTAAAACCATTTGTATACTGGCTGCATGTCTTATCCTTGGCACAATATGTTCCATATAGCTTTATGCTACTGCAACAGTGGTTTCATCAAGACCATATAATGAATGTTAACATCAAACAAGGACTGTTTGTTGAGTCAATGCAGATACCATTTTATCTGCATCATGACTGCCATATGACTGGCCCACAAATTCTTGCAAGACACTTTTTTTTTTTTTTTAACTATATCACATTCCACTGAAAGACTATGATGAGTCCCCTCCCCACAATTCTTCAGAAGAAGGCACAGTTCCGCATATTTATTTCACAGTACACAGACTTTCAGCTTAGCTATATGCCCTTTTGTTTTTCTGATTATATCTAAAATAGTTTTCTCATTACCTAAACCTACCTAAGGTGGTACATATATCTAACACTACAAATTTTCACTTTCTCTTCAACTACATGTAAGCTGAGGTGCTATAATCTCTCCTTCTGAAACATCAACAACATGTTAAGTGGTCCTAAGTAGATGTCATATGTTCTGCCCATCTCCAAAAATGCAATCTTAAGAAGCAGACGTTGACATAATGAACATTTTGGATAATGACTACAGAACAGCAACATCACCCAATCCTACCCCAGCTTATGCACTCCAGCATCACACTCATCTTACTGAATAACTCTCTGAAAAGACTACATAACCATTTTGAGTTATTTAAAGCATCTCTTTTGCTGGTAATTATCACATATTCTTTTCTGATTTGACTTCACAACGGGGTCACAATATCCTAACAACTTTTTGTTAACAGTGGAGCTCAACTAACACTTTACTGAGTATTTATGTATCATGCATCTGTCATTCAGTGGCCTACACAAACTACATTTCCCATGAGTCACCAGCAGTGTTACTTTAAAATACAATAAGGAAAACATACTTACACTACTGAACCCCAAAATACCATCCACTGGACTTGTTTCCTTAACACTCATTTGTGACGTCTAAGAAGGCTGTGCACTGATCAAAATGTTGATTTAAGCTCACCCAGTCTTTAAATAGAAATTGTAAAAAGGGCCCAGTGAAACTGCCAACTTGGAGAAAATTCAGTCACTGGCTAGTAATTACCCTGCTTGTATGCCTGCAAAAAAGAAATCTGGAGAACATGAGAGAAAATCAAACAGAAAAGGATAGCAAAAACTCTGGCTAGGGAAAGTCCTCCAGCTGTTCAGCAAAAAGTCGCTCAATTTCAGCTTTGGTACAGGATATGGTTTCAAGTAATTTAGAGGAAAAATAAATCTGATCTACCCAGACCTGTTTAAAATAAACACTCATGAAATATATCAACTCAAATAATAAAAGGCTGGAAGAAATAGAAGATGCTGACAAATATGAACAAACCAAAACAGTGGTTGAAATGAAGGAAGCGCTGACTAACTATGAGACTTCTCAGGAAGAGCCACTTCAAAAAATGCAGTTAGAAGTTAGAGCGTGTAGAGAAAAACAGATTGTCTGCAGTGCCAGAGAAACTGGAAGGAACACAGTTAGAATTTTATAAAGTACAAATAAGAAACTGAGCTGACGTTCCATAGTAGGATTTGCTAATTGAAAGGACACACCATGTATATACTCCAAAACTTGATCAAGAGAAAGCAGCCTTTTTTAGTAAACATGCAATCATTCCAGCAGAAAAATTTGCTACTGAAAAAATTGTCAGAAAAGAAGAGTATTAAAACTTGGAGATAACAAGTTTGTAGAAAATTATTTGTCTGTAAATCAAGAAAAAGAGAAGCAAGTCTATCCTGGCAATCAAGGAATGTCAAAAAGCAGACGGAGGCTCAAGATGCTGCATTTAGCTGTCTTAAGAATATTTTTTCATAGCAGATCAAAGTCATTTTATGATGCACAACAGGCTATGTAGGAAATAAAAAATATGCAACAAATATTGAGCCAGCAAATAGAAGGGGAATCTGGTTCTCTTTCTTCTCAAAACAAAGCACATACACAGAGACCAGTGAAACATTTTCCATTGTTCCAAAGAAAAAATCTTGACATGCAAAAAAAGGTACAGGAACAGATTAAAAGAATAAGGAGTACCTCAAACTTGAGCCAGAGACTGCTGATGAGCTATGGAAATGATCAGGGAGATGATCAGCAATGCTGAAATCACTGAATAAATGGAAGAAGACTGTAAAGCATCAATATGAATAGATGTGAAATATGGCTTTGCAAGAAAAAAGTGGCGGAGAAAGAAAGCAACTGTGTTGACATTGTTAAAGTTGTGGATGAAGTATAAAGCATATATTCCATTTTATGTCATTACGTTTAGAAGGACGCTAAAGGGAATGAAAAAGTTACTGTAAGTAAAACTATTTTTCTTTAATTAATATTTGTATAAAATCACGATGCATACTGCATGCTATATTATAAAGCAGTTTTGTACAGTGTGCAGTCAGGTGTATTTCAGATGTGAGGAGGGGGGAGTCATCAGTCATCATATATATGTTAAAGCTATTGCAGCAAGCAAGCAAATACTTTTATTAAGTTGTAAGATTTACAGGCTTTACAGTGTAACAAGATAAGAAGGATGGACATATGCAAATTAAAGTTAATATAATGTTCAGTCTATGATTAATCGTCCAAGAAAACATTCATCGAATGACTTTTAATTGAAAACTAACTGTCGAAACTGCTTTTCATCGTATAGGCATATAATCGTAAATTTGTTAATCGATTAGTCATAGATGGCCAACATCACTAGTGCCCGTTGATGGTGGCAATGAAAGGAACCCAGAGCTGTTGAACATGCACTACTTAAAGAAATAACAATCCCTCCGAGCTACATGCTCTAGGGACCTAAACCTTGTCAACACAATAAACAGAACATGCTGGAGGGATAGATTCCTGTCCCAGAGACTTCCCATACTCTGGAACAGACTACCTATGTCAAACACAGCTCCTCATTAGCACTCTTCCAGAAAAATCTTGATGATTGGATGGGAAATGGGAAATTCACCCCAGGGATCACTTCTGTGGTTCTGCTTGACAGGGGCACAGGAAAATAATTTTCTTGGGTGGCGAAAGCCAGGGTACATTTTTTGGCTAGGCTTGTATGGGCCCTAGGGCCGATAGCCTAGTACCTACCTATGAACCTATGGTGCCTGTTAACACCAAGGCTTTGATATACTGGCCAGACATTGAGTTATCCTTGGCAGGAGATCACTTATGTTAGGAATACTACAACAGTGATATGGAAGGATATCCTCCTGGACTGCCTCACTATTTTTATGCAATAGTAGGCCTTCTGAAGGTCCACAAAGCACATCCAGTCAGCCTTCTTCAGAAGAGGAAAAATTAACTGAATCATGACTATCCAGAATGTTGTGTGCTTCACAAACTGGTTCAAGTGACTTATGTACAGAATGGGTCTGAGGTCACGTTTTTTTCTTCAGGATGGAAAACAATCTTGCAAAGACTCCAGATGGTCTGGTGGGGCCTACTGGATGACTTGCTTGTCTAGTGCCTTTGCAACTTCCTGTGCTAATGCCTTCCTTTCAGGGGGGGAGGGACATCAGGAAGTTTTTTGAGAACCTTTTGGCGGGTAAACAAAGGAGATGACATATTTTTTGTTTATTATTCTCAGCACCCACAAATCATGGCAGATAGCAGACCAGGCATGAGGGAGTAGACACAAGTATCTCCTGACTGCCTCCAGATAACAGCAGTTGAGTAACCTTCCATAAGCATTGGAAGGTATTGGTGAACAGGCCTTGAAACCACTGGTCCTGCAGATCACCTCTTTCTCTAGGGCAACACCCATTGTTGTTTCTCTCTTTGCCCCAGGGGAGGGGGAATCTGTCTCAAGGAGCATTTATTATAAAACCCTGAGATTTACGGAACCAGAATCTCTTTCCAACCTTCTGGTTCTGGGAAAAGATCCTTTAAGGGCTGAAAAAATTAATCCCAACTGCAGCCAGGGTTTTGCTGTCCTGTTCACTCCTGATGAGTGCGTCTTTAGTGTGTCAAGTGTATCTTGTGCCCAAAAATGGTGGACTAATCAAAGGGAGCATTCAAAAAGGACACTTTGAAGTTCTCCACAAAATCAGTGAGACACATCCAGGCATGGTGGTGTAAGGAAATGCTGATGCCTGCCACTGTAGATGTGCCATCCGTCGCTTTAGACAACAGATGCATGCATATATTCATAATGAACTGTATGGCTGCCAACTGTAAATCCATCATATTGCAGGAATCTGCTATCATGCTAGCACAGAAAGACAGAGAGCTCTTTGGTCAAGTGTCTCTGAATACCTGTCAGATGTGCAAAATAGTTCAGCATGTGTATGGCAAACATCACTAACATAAGTTCACTTTCCAAATCTGTCCAGGCCCTGAAACTCCCTCTGTCTGGTCCAAGTGGCAAATAAGATCTGAGGAGTTGTGAAGGCAGAAGGGAATTACGGGTTGGGGGGGAGGTTCCTGAACCTCAGATTTAAAAGTCTGAGTGTTGACAACATTGGATTCAGTCATTTCCTATATACCAAACAGTTGAACAAAAGGAAGACAAAACTGGATTCTTAATTTTAGATCAGGTAATATTATGGGTGCAGTGATTAACCTGGGATTTTTGTCTTCAAAGGTAAACTTCATTTGCTGAAAATGTACATAGGCTTGTGTGTTTAATCTAAGTTAAAAGGGATGTGTGTTCTGAAAATTTATTTTTTGAGTGTTTTGACTGAAGCAATATGTCTTGAAAAATATGACATACGTTCAAATGGAGACGAGAAGAAGAAACTGCATAAAAGATCAGCTTGTCAAATATTAATGTGTGCATTCAAGCCAAACGTTGGGAAAACACATACAAAAGAATTGTCATGTGTAAGTGGGAGTAATAGTTTTCTATCATAACAGCTACTCTACCTGTATTATCATGGAATGTAAATTGCTTCACAGGCAATTATTATTTGAGTTATATTTAGAGCCATTGGCGTAGAAAATAAGGAACTTAGAAGTTCAACGATATAATTGTTATGGTAATCAAAAAAAGTTGGCTTTATCTGCAGATGATATTATTTTGTACTTGATAAATCCAGAAGAGGACACCTCAGTGTTATGGAACATTCTGAGACAGTTTCAAGATGTTTCAGGATATTAAATTAATAAAGAGAAAGCAAAGGCTATAGCTGTAAATAGCACACATGAACTGTTCTGCAATACCCCTATTTATGGGGACACAATAAAATGAAGTATTTAGAGGAATAGGTTAAAATAATTCTGTGACAGCAGCTAAGGATATGTGGAAACAGATTCAATAAAAAATAAAACAGAAACTGGAAGCTCACACATATGAATATGGATAGCAAGATACAAGTAGTGAAAATTTTATATATGTCAAGCATATTTTTATGAACCAAAGGAGAAGGACAGTAATTAATAAAGAGCTGGAGGATTTTATCTGGGAGGGCTAAAGGGAAAGGGTCAAGTAGGCTAAGTTGATCCTCCAGTAGAACACGGTGGTTTAAGATTACCTGATTTGAATGGAGATTTTACAGCTACAAAGTTAAGTCTCATATACATAACACTAGTAAAGAGCTAAAATTCAAAGTGGAAATGGATGATGATGAAAGCAGGAGGGGGGGATTCAAGCAATAAGGAATAGAGAAGGATTTTGGAAGCATATCTTTAAGGAGAATAACAACAGCCATACAGAATATTATATTCATAAACTAACAAAAAGTATTCTAATAACTAAGCCAACACGAGAATGGAGAAAAATATTCAGCCAATGGGGATGACTGCAATTAGAGGAACAGAGAATAGGCAAGAGGGGTCTGAGATTTACTGAAAAGAAAGGAGTATTAGGATATAATAACTAGAGAGGAGAAAGTTAATAGAATGGGAAGAGGCTAAGAATACATTTGGACTGCAGGCTACAGCCTGCCTTTCCTATAAGGGAATGAAATCAGAGTATAGGCAAAGAGAAAGGGATCGGGAAATCCCAAGTAAAAAAAAAACTGTTTCGGTACAGTTTTCAGTTGAATCTAGAACAGAAACTGCTGTTAAGAAAGGGATAATTAGTAGGGCATATAAAATATTGCATGATAACTACAGTAACCAATCAGAGGAGGTTAAAAAGACTGGGTAGACAGACTGGATGTGCAGTTCACAAGGAAACATCAAAGGACATTTGTATGGCTCCCAAATATGCAACAAAGCCTAGAAGGATTTAGAATTTTTACTTGAAAGTGTTTGCATAGGTTTTTTTATACCCCAAGCAAACTCCAAAAAATGTTTCAGATAGATGGAAAATGTTGGGAGGTGTGATGTAGAAGAAAGTTAACTGGGAATATATGTTTTGGCAGTTTAATGAGTTGGCAGATTTTACCCCCCCCCCCCCAATAGAGTACTCTGTCAGAAACATTGGGTGATCTAAGGAAATTATTTCTTTTGAGCTGAGATACAGGACCTGAATTGTCTAGACACATTAAGGCCACGTTAAGTTTAATTCTGGTGGCTGCCAAAAAAGCAATTATGAGAAAATATAAATCAATGTCTAAACCAATTGTATTTGAAGTAGTGAATATTATAACAGAGATAAAAGAACTGTAAGTGGGGAGGGTCTATATTTCCTCGAAAGACGTTGCTACCAAACGGTTGTTCACTACCTACTGAACAACCGTTCAGCAAATGTTACAATCATCAAACTTCTTTCCTAGGGTAAGAAACTACTTGGCCATCAGAGCAACCATAATACAAACTAAATAATTTTACACACACACACACACACATATATATATATATATATATATATATATATATATATATATATATGGGTTACCTTCATTTGACTGACACATTTTAAGCACTGTAAGGCAAGTAAAAGGAATATGTCCTTTTCCCCCACTGCAGTGGGACCCTGGAGTTAGTATATATAGTTGAGGGGTGCAGCCCCCCACTTACTTTGGTTTTACTAAACAATATAAAACCAAAAGCAGAGAATATAACATGAAACTAAGTAGGGGGCTATGCCACCCACACACCCCAATGTGGGGACTGTGCCCCCCACACCCCCCTAACTATATATACTAACTCCAGGGTCACACTACAGTGGGGAAAAGGACATTTTCCTTTTACTTGCTTTACAGTGCTCTAGACACTGCCAGTACTAATTATCAGTCAAATGAACTGTCAGTGAAATGAAGTTTCAGTCATTTGGTCTCAGTCAAATGAATGCTGGACACCTAGTTACTTTTCCAGGGAAAAACCTTGATGTAGTCATGTCAATGAATAGGGATTCGATGGGCACATCTTTCGAGGAAATATAGACCCAGAGGTAGGATCTTTAGAAAAGGCTGAAATTAAATTACATAGGAAAAATGGAAATTGTGAGAACAATACATGCAGAATAATGTTCTAGATGAGTGAGGTGAGGCAGGAATTGAGCAATTCATGTAATATTACATACTTTTATATAATGATCCCAATCTATGTGATGTATAATGTTTGTAACAGTGAAATGTTAACATGGTTTGTTTTCATTTATATAAATGCATATTTGCCTATGGCTTAAGTGAAAATTTAATAAACTTATTAAAAAATGATCTCATTAACGATATATCTTCTACTGGGTAAAATGCACTGCAGCACTTTAGCTACTGAGTGCCACAATGCATACATATTAAGTGTGTCTGGACACTTCAAATAATAAGCAAGTAGAGTTGCTGGATTTGCCTGGCAACCTGCAGTAGTGCATCAATATCCACTTTAGGTCCAGGTCTTAAGCGAAGAAAGTACAGTCATGTAAGTAAGTGTACCATAAGAGTATCTGTTCAAATGATCACTGTTGCAGTAGCTTTAGCTATATGGGTTACATCCTCCTAAGGATGCAACAGCCAGCATCCTCCAAAGCTTAAGGGCACTTTCCATACACCCAAACTATTAACCAAGCTTGAGCAGAGCTGAAGGAAAGTAGTAGTTTGGGTGCCAATCCATTCAGAGCTTGCATGCCAACCAAGAAAAGGAGACTAGACTCCTGAAAAGGTTAATACTAGGAAAATAAAAACAGAAGTCTGCACTCTGGTAACAAAAAATAGTGGGATGAAGGGAGGGAGCAACTATTGTAGCACTGATCATTCGAACATCTACTGTTATGGTAAGTTTACTTATGTACAATTGTAACATGTTCATCCTATGATAATTACCATTGTTTAAACTGACTAAGAGGAGGAAAGATGAGGATCCAGGAGTCCCTGAAGAATGTTCCAAAGAAAGTATGTCTTAGACCTAGAGAAGGAATCTACTTTGCAGTGCTTTGTAAAGGTAAGTTCATAGAACCAAGCTGCTGCTTCTAGAATACTTCTATAATCCAACTGTTTCCAAAATTGTCACAAAAGAAGCCAAGGCTTCTAGAATACTTCTATAATCCAACAGTTTCCAAAAAAGACACAAAAGAGGCCAAGGCCCTGGTAGAATGAGGCTTGATCCTGTCTAGAATTGCCTTGTTGTTGTGGGTATAAATAAAAGTGATGTGCTCACTGTAAATATGCATCTGTGTTGTTCATTTTCATTCTTCCTCAACAAATGGGTCTTGGCTCTACTCTCATGATCTGGCTCAGCCGTATTTCTTTCAGACTCTTGATCAGACTCTTGAACTCCTCACGTTACCCATAATGCCCCTAACTCCTGCATTACCACACACTAAGTTTGCTGCTCAAGCCATAAAAGGTTGATTATAACTTACAGAAATGAGGACAGAAGAGGAGCTCTGAAAGGAAAAGTGTTCCAATATTTCTGTCAGAACAGTCCCAAAGGAAAAGGAGAGGGAGAAGCAAGTTAGGAAATTGAGAAAGAATGAAAATGAACAACACAGATGCATAGTTATGGTGAGTACGTGATTTTTATATCTAATATTGTCATTTTCATTCATTTCTGAACAATGGGCAGAGTTCCCTGCTACAATAACCTTGGGTGGCCCTTGTAGACGGATGTTCCTGAGTACTGCAGAACAAAAGGTAGCCCTGCTTTTGGAAATGAGGTCCAACTTGTAATGAGCAAAAAAGGTCTTGGCACTGGACCAAGTGGCTGCAGCACAAATGTCATCAATAGAGGCTCTAGCCCAGAATGCAGATGATGTAGCCATAGATCTAGTGCAGTGAGCTTTAGGACGTCTCAGTAAAGGCAGACCTCTTGGAGAATTGTTTGTGTCTTTCGGCTTTTCCCCGGTTAGGGGTCGCAACAGCGGAACTCCGGTCCGCTAATGATTGGCAGTAGAGTTTAACGTGCTGGCTTGCTGGGCCTAACGCACAACCTTCAACGAAGGAACGCCCGTTCAAGCATGTTGCCACACAGAAGACGCTCTAACTCAGAATCGAACAGGGAACGTCTAACTGTAAAAATATGAAATACAATCAGTTAAACATTTTGCTAAGGTGACTTTAGAAACTGGTTTTGCCAGTTTTGTTATGGCCAAAGGAAAAGAACAATTGGTCAGTCTTCCTAAAACCCTTCAACCTATAAATATATAAACACAGCTGTCTATGTACATCCAAAAGGTGAAGCATGTATCCTTGACCCCTTCACACACTTCATTACTTTCATGGATACACTGTTACTGGACAGGGACATCCATCCCAATCCAGGACCACCTACCTCTACCTCTCATATACACACATACCAAACACCTCAGCTCATTATCTCTCACCTTCCACCCTCTCTTCTTCTCTCAAAATATTAAATATTTACTCTTTAAATATACAAAGCCTAGTAAATAAGATTATAGAGCTGCATTCCTGGATCACTAACATTTCCTCAGATATCTTAACCCTGTCAGAAACCTGGTTAAAACCACATATTACAAATATCAAAATTCTACCCCCAGGTTACAGTATCTTTTGCTCTGACAGAATTAACAAAAGGGGTGGAGGTGTTGCCATCCTCTACTCCAACCAACTTAATCTCTCCCCACTCTCTATTTCTATGCCTAACTTTGAGCCTGCCAAAATTCTTATTATAAGTCACCTTAACTCGCACAAAAAGTTTGCCATTGCCTTTATCTATATCCCGCCAGGGAACAACACTCTTATCCTTGAGAATATACTCTCATGGATCACCCAGCATGTCCCATATGAAACCATTATCCTTGGTGACATTAATATTAACTGGACTGCAATTACATCTACATCTCCTAGTCTTAGCATCAATCTTCACAGCTTCCATTAACTAATCTCCTCCCCTACCAGGACTAACAAAAATTCCTTTACTGGACCCACCCTAGACTGAATGCTAACCTCAGAACCCAACCTTTAATCATAATCTTGGGACTCTTCCAAACTCTTTGAGCAACCACTCTCCCACTTTCACTTTCATCCACAGATTCTCCTAGTACTCACCAAAAAACCACAACATACACTGTTGCAAACTCACCAGTTTTAATTCTGACACCTTTAACTCTAAACTGTCTAGCATAAACTGGTCCTTCTTTAGTCTCCGCCCTCTCAATTAAGCTGTTATGTCTTTCAATCAGATATTTCTAGACAAACTTAATTCATTAGCACCTACCAGACACATCAGAACAGAATCCAACTTTGCCCCCTGGCTCACAAAATACAGCTTTTGTATTATGCATAAGAGGAACAGCATCTGGAAAGCTTGGGTCAAAAACAAGACCCCTGCCATTCTCCAAAAATACAAACAGCTCAGAAACCTCTCCAAAAGCTAGTCAACAATGATAAGAATTGCTCCTCCCAATCCAACGCACATAAGTATCCAGGAAAATTCTGGACAATCATTAATAATCGTCTTTATCCTGGCAGCTCTACTACTCCTAACCACTTCCCACATAACTCTACCACTGAAATAGCCTTTCTCCTAGATAACTACTTCATTGAAACAATCCAAACACTAACTCAAAATAACACCTCCACTGCCCCTCTTTCAAATCCCAACAAATCACCATCCAATAACTTCTCCTTTAAACCAGAACCCACCACCTACACTAAATCTCCCGTGTCTAAACTCAAACCTTGCTCCCCCCTCTGCTGATAAATTACCTTCCATCTTTCTTAAAATTGCTGCAGAATCTATTGCCTACCCTGTCTCCTTACTCATAAATCGTTCCATTAAGGAAGCCTATGCCCCTCATATCTGGAAAACTTTCCTTAAAATTCCACTACACAAGGGTGGAAAATCTACTGATCCTTCTATAGGCCCATAGCTATCCTGTCCCCTATCTCCAAAATTCTTGAGAAGTGCATAAACACCCAGCTACTCAAACACCTGCTTGACAATAACCTGCTCACCTCCACCCAACATGGCTTCAGGCCTCACAACAGTATTTCTACTGCACTTCTTTCTTTCACTCAAACAGTAGCTGAGGCCCACTACAACACCATGCTGATCTCCTGTCTATTCTTTCATCTTTCTAAGGGCTTTGACACTGTCTCTCACTCTAAACTTTTAACTAAACTCTCCAACTCCAATCTTTCCAGCACCTCCATAAAGTGGTTTTCCAGCTACCTCTCCAATAGGGAACAATCTGTTCACTGGCAAACTGTCTATTCTCCCTTTCTCCCAGTCAACACAGGGATTCCTTAAGGATCTTTCCTGGGCCCCTCTTGTTCAATTATCTTCACTAACAAACTACATTCTGCCTGCAACTTGTCAAGTTTATTACAATATGCTGATGGTTCGACATCACCACCACCCAAAATATTCCTAATCTGCTAGCACTCACTCAAGACGCCTTCACATCTGTCGAAACATGGCTCTCAGATAATCAACTAGTACTAAATCCTAAAAAAAAAAAAAAAAAAAACACCTTTTCTTCCCAATAACTCTGGCTCAGCATAAATCCTCCTTTAACATTATCTCCCTTAACAATACTATCATTAAAGCTGAACGTCACACCAAACTACTTGGCACCATAATCGATGATAGACTTAAATTTGACCTACACATCCAACAATGTATAAAAAAACACCAGAAACTTGGACTACTTTACAGAAATCAAAAATTCCTTATACCCTCCTCCAGACTCTCTCTGGCTTGGTCACTTCTCTTATCTTGCCTACAGTACGCTGTCCCAATACTTACTAATCTTCAATCTATTATTCTGTCTAAACTTGAGCAAACTTACAATAAAACAGCCAGATTTGCTACTAGCCTTCCTCACTATTCCCATCACTGTCTTGCCCTCAAGACAGTACTCTGGCCTGAATTCTCTCATCAGCTACTGCTTCCCCAGTTATATATCACACACTCCCATTCTCTATAATCCCTCTTCCTGCCCTTCCATCTCCAAACTAGTATCTTACTACACTCCCCCTCTGACACCTTTGTACAACTGACAAACAGCTTCTTAACATTTACAAACCCAAAAAGAACATTGGAAAGTCCCTGTAGAAACAGTCAGTAGCTCACATCTAGAATACACTCCCCCTCAATATAAGAAATATTCCCCAAAAACATCAGTTTAAAAGAGAGCTAAAACACTATATGTAAAATACCTGGTCCTGTCCATGCCAAGCCCCCACATAACAACCTTACTTAATCACCTTATACTATACTCACCTTTACTTTACCAGAACTAATTAACTCTTTAAGGTCTTATTCTCACTGAAATACAACTGTGTTGCTCTACTTATTATATATTGTATTATTATACCTGTTTATTGTAAACCACTGTAAGGATGTTATACTCTTTTTATTGAGGATTTGTGTAGTGACCTACTTCTCATTCTCTATGTTATGTGATTGTATTGTTAACAAATAGGTATTTGTCTTTGGTTCTCCACTGAAAATGAGCCTCACCTCAGTTGGACCAACCCAGTTAACAAATGTCAAATAAATGAATAAAATGTACTTTTCTTTATTCTAAATTTTTGGAAAGAAGCCAGACAAGTTGATTACTTGGTTGATGTTTGACTCAGAGGCTACTTTCAGTAGAAAAGATGGCCTGGTACGTAAGGTAACTAACTATCTTTATGGAAAATAAAATAAGGTGGTTTTGAAGAGAGTGGCGTTCAGAAAATCGCCTAGTTGAAGTTTCAGCCACTAGAAAGATTGCCTTCCAAGAGATAAAATATGAGATCAGACTTGGTTTAGGGCTGAAAAGGAGGTTGAGTCAAACTCTGCAACATACGTTTAAGGTCACATGGTGCAGGAGGGTCTTTAACCTGAAGTCTAAGTACGAAGGTACCTTTAAGGAAAGCTTTGCATAACCTGGATGAAGCTACAGGAAAATCATCATCTTCAGTGTGATAATTAGAGATGGCTGCTAGCTGAACTTTGATGGTTGACAAATTAGCACCTCCTTCTAAAAGTGAAGCAAGAAAATCTAAAACAGGAGGAACAAGAGCAGTAAAGGGATCTAATTCTCTATGATGCGCCCAATAAGAAAATATTTTCCATGTACTCGTATATTTTTCTGATTGAGGCGTTTTGGAATATTAAAATCTCGTGAACTGGAGAAGAAAGCCTGAGCTGTTTAGCCATCACTGGAATTGGAGAAACCATGCGGTCAGCTTGAGGCCTGGAATGTCTGGGTTAGCCATCCCTGTGGGATGAGATATCAGATCTGGAATGGGGTCCTGTGTCCAAGGAGGAAATAGTAGGGGAGACCACACAAAGGGGGAACCAAAGTTGCAAGGCAAATAGGGGGCAATGAGAATAACCTTGCTCTTCAACTGGAGTGCTTCATGAAGAAATTTGGCGATTAGAGGTAAGGAGGGGTAAGCATACAGGAGACCAGAGGGCTAAACATGAACTTGAGCATCTCTCAGCAACTCCCCCTGATGGAGGATTAGGGCAAAAAAAATCTGCCGCACTTGTTGTTGAGGGGAGAAGCAGAGAGATCACAGCAAGGTTGACACCATCGACAGAAGTTTCTCTCCCCCACAGTATGGTTGAAAGACCACTTGTGAGGCATCAGAATAGTCCTGCTGAACTTGTCAGCTAGAAAGCTGGCTTAACCTGGTATATGTGTTGCTAGAAGAAAGCAGTTGGCGGAGTCCACCCGCTGCCACACTCTCACTGCTTCTTGGCAAAAGGGATAGGACCTGCCCCCCCTCCCCAGTTTGTTGATGTACCAGACCACCAACGTATTGCCTGTTTGGATAGCAATTGTCCCTTGACGAAGAGAGCTTTGAAAGTCTTGCAATGCTAAAAGTACTGCTCTCATCTCTGGAGCACCGACATGTAAACTGGTCTCTTCTGGGGACCTTGTGCCTTGAACAGACCGTCCCACAAAATGCCTTCCCCACCCCAGTTGGGAAGCATCTGTAGTCACTGCGGCCACTGGGGGTGGAAATACAAACAGACATCCCTGACCAATTTCATTGGACTGAAAACACCAAAGTGTGGAGTCTTTGCAAACCTGAGAAAGTTTTATAGGATGGTTCAGAGGCTGTTGAAGAATCAAGTACTGAACTGCTAGAGTCCACTGAAGAATCCACATCTGGAAACGAGCAGTTGGTAGCAGGGTAATCGCCCCAACCATTGATCCTAGGGCTTGAAGACCCAACTTTGCTGAAGTAGTAGGATGTGAAAGCATCTGACTGACATGCAATTTTAAGGTCTTTATTCTGTTTGGTGGAAAAAAGGCCAGATGATTGGTTGCGTCCAGGTGAGCTCCTATTAGCTCTAAGACTTGAATTGGCTGAAGGTGGGACTTGGAATAATTGACTGTGATACACCAAAACTGGCACAATTGGAGTAAGTAGTTCCTGGCTTTTTCAAGGAAATGCCTGGGTGCAGTGGTGAGAAGCCAGTTGTCTAGATAAGGTAACACTCTGAATCCAAGCACTCTGAGATGAGCTGCTACCATTGTGATACATTTGGTGAACACCCCAGGGGGCTGTGGTGAGCCCAAATGGCAGACCTCTGAACTGATAATGACTGGCCTCCAGCCAAAAGCAATGACATCTCCGGAAGTACCTGTTCACCTTGATGTGATAGCACACATCCTGGTTATCTGTGCAGCATATCCAGTCATCTTTCTGCAGAAAAGGCAGAATGGACTGAACCATGACAATTCAGAACTTGGATTTCTTCACAAACTGATTTACATTGTCAAGATCCAAAATGGACCTCAAGTCCCTTGTTTTCTTTGGCATTAAAAAGAAAATAACTTCCAAATCCTCTCTGGTCTGGTGGGACTTCCGAGACGACCCTTTTGTCCTGTAGCTTTTGAACATTTAGAGCTGCTAACTCCCAGTGATTGGGTGGAATATCAGGGAAATGTTTCCATTTGGGTGGGGGAATTTGCCAAAAGGGAATGAAATATCCTCTGGATATAATATAATTCTTTGCACCCAAGTGTCTTTTGTGATGAATGCCCAGGCTTCCATGTGCAAAGATAAGTGCCCTCCAACTGCCTCCAGAGCAGAACAGTCAGGCAACCCTTTAGGAGTGCTGAAAGGGTCTATCTGGAAAAGGATCTCCATACCCTTGGTTTTGCAAACCCCCTCTGCCACAAGGATGGTGACTTCCACTGGAATTTTCCTCAATGCCTCTGGAAGAAACTTTCCCTCATGAGTCCTGAAAAGGTCCTTGTGATTTTTGGAACCACATCTTCTTATCACCACTCTGATTCCTGGAAAAGGATTTCTGTGGGCTAGAAAAACGAATTTCCATGGCAAACTAGGACTTTCCATCTTGCTCACTATGGAAAACTGTTTCTTTTACTGTAGGCACAAACAAAGTAGATCCATCAAAGGAGGCAATGATGAAAGAAGACCTAAAGGGCTCCGAAAATGACACATGCAAATCCAAGCACATCTCCTGATGGCTATGCGTGAAACCGTCGTCCATGAGCAGCCTTCTGCTGCATGAGATATTAACCTCATGGACGCATTACAGATCAATTGAAGGGTGGCTAGCTGCGAAGAAAACGATTTCTGTTCCTATGCCAACATGGGCCCGGGACTAGACTTAGAGAGTTCCTTAATCAAGTCTCTCTATAATCTGGTAAAATGTGTCAAGTAATTAAGGGACAGGCAAGGCAAAGGTCAACGAGACTTAAACTTTCTGAACCTGTCCATCATTCTAGACTATTAATTAGGAGGATTAACACAGGAGCATTGTTCAGCCAGGTCCTTCTTTGTGGCTGCCACCACAACCACTCAATCTATGGGAATTCCCTTACTCCAATAAGGTCCGTCTTTGGGTGGAGTGAGAATCTCGTCCAAGTGTTGGGGAATTGGTTCTACAGCATCTAGCTCCTTCCATTCCCAGCAGGACACAAGATCTATAAGGTCATCCACTGGAGGGGTAACCCAAGACATTGATGTGGTGGACCTGGAGGCTTCTAGTAACGACTCCTCCTGGGAAGGGGGATCGGAAGATAATCCACCTTTTTGGCTAAGGACGTCTAGGATGTCTCTGATGGAGACACATTCTGGTGGTGATCTAGGGGACCCTTTCCCTTCATCAAAGTCGGTGCCCTCTGTTAAAGACTCGTCAGGGGAATCTAAGTGCCTCCTCTTACACAATCACTTCCAGGGGACATCTTCAGTGGGATGATCTGCAGAGGTATGAGAAGAAATGGGAAATTCCTGTGCAGGAACTACCTGGAAGCACACACGGGCCAGCTGTCCCAGTGGAGTAGGTGGATGAGGCTCAGAAGTCTGATCTAAATGGGAGATGGTAGTAGAATTCAAAGCAGCAAGAGTTGAAAAAGCTCTCAGGTAAGAGAAAACCCTCTCCACCACCTCAAAAGCAGAAGGACTGTAAGAAGCCATAACCAACCTCACTAGTGCTGTTGAACTCTGATCCTGCCCAGACTCCCGTCTCAAGGAAGGAGTTGGACCCAAGCTGTCCGGCACCAAGGCTCTGAGGGAAGTCATGGCTCCAAAACTCATGCAGTCGAAGGCATCTCCCAGATCCAGCACTGACTTTTCAGCTCTGAGACTCATCCTGCTCAAGGGGGGACGGCGCCAAAAGAGTCAGGGACACAGTTGGAGTCAAAGAAGAAGCTACCTTCAGATACGACACTTCAACTCTCGGGCTCTCAGAACAAACGGCTCTGAAATCACCGGTCAGATCAGAGAAGGAGAGATGATGGAATGGGAAACAGGATGAAGGCTCATGGATCTGATGGGCGATGGAGACGGTAAGACCACAACTGGATCTCAGCTCTGAGGAAATTCCTCATCATCCTATCCACATCTGCCTCAGAGAGACTTTAGGAGGATCTGAGAGAAGATGACAATGAATGTGGGTGAGACAATCTGCTGGGTGTCTCCTGTAGGAAGGGAAAACAGAGCCTAGGGGAAGCCGACTCTGAAGAGAAGTGAGGGCTTCGAGGTCGAGGTGACTGTCATTCCAAGTATCAAATTTGATGAGACTGGATCTGAATGACTAGGTAACTTAGGTGGCTCTGATGAAGGAACAGATTTAGGACACCTGGTTGTCAACTGTTTCCTATGCTCCCTGGCTCTAAAGCCATTTTTGACTTCTTGGTGGGGGGATGAGCCCTGGAAACATGAGGTGAAGAATAAGGAGCTGAGGCTGGAAGCAAACCCTTCAATACTAACTTGTTACGTTTATCTCTTAGGGCCCTAGAGTCGAACCCCACACAGATCTGGCAAGGGGTATCTAAGCCCTAAGCAACAGACATGCTCCCTGTGAGCATCAGAGTTTGTACTTTATGCCCAAAGGAAGTGCACTTTTTAAAACCTGTTGGCTTTTCAGCCATGTTTAAAGGAGAATGAAAAAAGGAAAGTCTCTCTCTCTTTTTTTTTTTTAACTAAAGGGGGGAAAAAAGCAAAATTTCCAACAATGGTAAACTGGAGGTACCCAACAGAAAATGGGTAGAAAGCAAGTCAGAAAAGAAAAGCAAGTAAAAGGAGGATAGGTTATAGAAAAACAGAAACAAACATAGAGGATAATTCAATAAAATTATTTTTTTTATTTAATTTATTTAATATTTGTTAACCGGGAAAGTGCGACTTGGAATGAAGCCAATTTTCAGCGGTGGCCAGGGAGAAATGCTCCAGATGGATGTCTTTGTAATCTGTTTTTACTCATGAAAAACACATATAAAACAAACCCAGAGCCTGAGAGAGAGAGAGAGAGAGAGCGATCCATGTCCAAACCATAAGAGTGGCAAATGACATCTGAGGTAATGCAGGAGTTAGGTGCGTTATGGGTAAGGGGAGGAGCTCGAGATTTGGATCCAAGAATCTGGAAGAAATGTGGCAGAGCTGAATCCGAGATCAGATCCAAGACCCATTCATTAAGGAATGAATGAAAATGACAAGATCAGATCAAAAGTTAATAGCATGTGACAATCATTTGGATATAGTCTGGTTTAACACAGGTTGTCCTTTCTTCTTACCTTCACAAGAAATGAATAACTGATCAAAGTTCCTGAAAGTTTTAGCGCTCTCAAGATAATATTTGAATTGTCTGTGGACAGCCAGAGTATGGAGGACCCTTTCTCCCATATTTTTACATTTCTGGAAAGAAGACAGGGAGAAGGATAACCTGACTCACAGCAAACTCAGATGCAACTTTACGCATAAATGAAGAACTAAGTCTTAAGGAAACCCTATCTTTGTGGAAAATGAGATATGAAATAAGAGACTGCAACTCAGATACTCTTCTTGCAGAAGTCAAAGCAATCAAAAAGCCGGTTTTCCACATCAAGAAACAAAAATTAGCCTGATGATCAGGGTTAAACGGCGCAAAAGTTAATTTTTCCAGGACAAACATAAGATTCCAAGGAAGACCCACCTGTTTTCTAGGATGCTTAGTATGAACATCCCTCTCAGAAACGTTTTCATGTGAGATCACATTGAGAGAGGGGGTCCATGGCTAAATGTTTTGAAATAGATGACAAATGTACCTTGATGGAGGGGTAAGAAAGGCCAAAGGATTGTATCTCAAACAAATATTGTACAACCAGATAAAAAAACTAGCCTTAAAAGGTTCCTGGTTCTTGTCTTGGCACCAACTAGAAAACATTTTCCATTTGCTACTACATGATTTCCTAGAAGAGAGTCTTCTTGCCTCCTTTATTACCTGCTGCATGTTCTCAGAAAACGGATACCTAAAAGATATTAAGACTATCATCCAGACAGTAGCTTGCAGTTATTTGGGTTGGGATATACTAAACACACCCTCTCTTGTGTGAGTAGGTCCAGTCTTGTCTGGGCCAGAGCAGAGTCACCATAATGATCTTCGGAGAGTCCTTATGAATCTTCAGAATGACCCTGGATATAAGTGGAAAGGTGGAAAATTCCTAGCCAAGGAAAAGAAAAAGCAGAATGTTGTCAAGTGATTACTGTGACTGAGGCATAAAGATCTAAATTAGGTGTATTCCACAGCTGCATCATTTCCTAACAGCAAAAAAAAAAAATCTTTCAGTTTCTACTAATGAGGGTCTGTCCTGGTCCTGCTCAGCTTGTATGCCACAAAGTTTTGCTTTGACAAGGTGTATGATGCCTGCAGAGTAAGACTGAGCTGGCAACCTATATCCCAGGCTAGTATGTGCAAAGGCATTTATATCACGTTATCAAAAGATGAAAATAGCAAACACTATTTCATTGAACCTAAAATATCTAAACTTCATAATATCGAACATTCAGAACAGCAAATTCTTTCCTTGGGAAAAAATTTGCTATTCCGAAACACACACACACAACACAAGCACACCTAAAAAACATCAATACACACACATACACTTATAATCCTATGACTAACCCTACACTAAACTATACATACACTAATATCTATCCACTTACCTTAACCCAAACCCTAACCCTAAGGTCCGTCATTATCGCACAGTCAACTAACCCGCCCCCTAACCCTAACTCACTTAACCCGCCCCCTAACCCTAACTCACTTAACCCTAACCCTAACTCACCTAACCCACGCCATAATTCTAACAACCACACAATCGGACATTTACCTGAACCCGACCTGTAAATTTCCACCACAGCGCTGAAATTAGTGAAGCCACAGAACCGGTCAACTGAATTCTTTCCCTAGGAAAGAATTCGGTGTTCTGCAGCTTCACTATTTTTAGCGTAAACTCAAAACGGGTCAATATTACAAGATTCAAAGTTTTAAAACTTCTGATATAGACCCTGTGCAAAGGATAAGTTCTGGTTAACCCCCCGCCCCACACACACTGTTTATGTACATTATGCTGGGGATGTTTGCAATCACTTGTAATGGTCCTGGGGACCACAGATGATTGAGACCGCCAACATCCCCTTTACATTTATGTGTTTTGGTCTGTCTTTATTGGTTCTGAACAGCCTATACGTTTATCCTCACAGAAACTGCAAAGCCTAAGACATCTGTTGTTATACACTGCTGGAGCCGGAAGGAAAAGTAGAAGACGTGGATTCCTATAAAATTAGTCTCCCACCAAAAGAAGTTTCCTTCTCACAAACTCAAAAACAGGAATCTGGAGCATCAGGGAATGTTGATGCTGGAACATAATAATTTTAAGTACACTGAATTTTTCTCATGTAGAATCTTGCTACAAGAATCATAGAGGTTATGAATCTTAGTATCTGGAGAAATTCTCTTTTTGAGAATTTTGTTTCAGTGGAAAACCTCAGGAATAGATGTGGAAGAAATGATCTTTGAACTAACGTATCTAGGAGACACTCTAAGAAAACAATCCTGTGAGAAGGGGTTGGACAAGACTCTTCAGTGTTCTCCGGAATCCCCAGTCTGTGCAAGAGACATGTCACCCCAGTGAGAGATTCCTGACACTATGAAAGAAGAGAGCAAAAATAAGCAAAACATCTAAATAAAATAAAATGTGAATACCTTGCAGTCTTCAGCAAGCTATCATAAGAGCTAGACTAAATACCCCTGGAGCACTGGATAATCCAAAGGGTAATGCAGAGAACTGAAAGTGAGAGTCAGAAATGGAAAACTTTAAGGCACTTTAAAAAATCTTTTGCTATAGGAATTTCATGCTTAGCATCCTTTAAATGTAGGATCACCAAAAAAAAAAAAAATAAAAACTTAAATAGGGAATGAGAGGTAAAATTTCATGAAGAGCTCGCATTTTCAACCATGGTACTGTCATAAAATGGTTTTAAAAAAGAAAAGATCTAAGACTGTCTCCATGAAGCTTCTTTCTTTGGCACCAGTAACATTCATTAACAGAAACCTCCTCATATCCAAAAGGAGGGACAGCTTCTATCACCCTGAGTTAACATATGGTGAATGACAGGAGAAAAAAGAGAAGTTTTATCAGGCGGATAAGGAGAAACCAACTGAAAGGGGGTACAGATTTCCACAGCAGTCTGTATACATGATGAATCACTCTCAGAAACCATTTGACTGAGATTATCCATGGCCAAAGTGAGAAATGGAGGTTCAGATTTTTGGGAAGAATTAATGACTTGCCAGGATAGGAAGGGGACAGAATTCTGAATATAGTCATTCATACTTGTTACACTGTCTGGTACTCTGTGGTGCTCCTTCTTTCTTCTTGGAGTCTCTCTGCCATTGCTTTAAAAAAAAATGTCTGCTTAACACCAACTTGCTATGCGTGTTTATTTATTTATTTTTAAATGCGGCAGAAGTAGCATTAAGACCCTTGACAACTTTGAAAATGGAAGGTTGAACAATCTGTGATTCTCCTTGTATTAACTTCCCCCTCTCATCACACTTTTAAAGGACCACTGCAGCAGATGGTCCAAAGGCTATTTCTCTGTCTAATAGAGACTTCAAATTTTCAGCTTTAATATCCTCAAGATTTTTAGTACACAACCAAGCAAACCTCCTCATAACTGTTCCAGTAGCAGTGCTTTGGAAGTGGCATCAGCTGAATCATAAGCACATTTTAAAGAATGCATAGTCACTTGAGATACAGATGCAATAAGACTACACAATGATGATTTTTTCTCAGATAAGGGAAAAGAAGCCACTATGTTCTTCATATCCTCAAAAGAGGCAAGCATAAACCTTAACACGCAAGCTTGACAAGTGACAATTCTAAAAATAATACAGCAGAATACACAGCTTTCCAAGTCTTTCAAAGGCTTTCCCATCCTTGTCAAAAGAGGACAGACTGGCATTAACTAGATGTTTAGCAGTAGCTGGGTATACCTGGGAATTCACAGCTGGGACTGATATGAGATTTGAAAATAAAAACTTGTAAGAGTGAGAGTGAGGAACTTTTCTATCTGCTTTCTTGGGGTCAGCAGACGGGCTATCTGGCAAGTAAACACAACTGCTAATGCTGGAAGAACAAAAGAACACCAGTTCAAGAAATTTCAGTTGCAATAAATCATAACATTTCTTTAATGACAGAAACAACAAATTCATTCTGGACATGGTTTCAAAAAAAGAATACCCCTCCAAGGGACAGTCAGAAGAAACATTCTCCCAAGAATCAGAAACCTGAGAAAACAGAAGTTGTCTCTTCACAATCATTTTGCTGTTCAACGGCTTGAACATCCTCAGTCAGTGAAGAACCTAGGGCAAGATCCCAATTGCCATACTTGATTAAGGTCACACAATAAGTAAATGAAGACTGTGGGACTCAAACCTTCTACAACAGGAAATAGCTCATCAACAGCTCATAGTGCTAGCTATCTGGGCCAAATGCCAGAAAATGCCACCCTAAGCTTCTCTCCAATTATGTCAGTTCTGCTGAACATTCAAACCCTCCACAATCAGCCCCAGCACCTAATCTTTGCATCAAAATTAAGTTATTCTTCAGGATATGAATACCCGCTAGGAGAGTCAGCGAATCATTCATGATATTTTTAATGACTTCAGAAACTATGACATCCTGTTTAATGTTACACAAGTATCCTTCAAAGCTACTGCAAGAAGTATTTTAAAAGCATATGAGCAAAGTTAAAGCATAATTAAAACATTAATCCACAAGTAGAAGTAGGTTGGTCTAAATATTCAAAACTGTTATGCAAAAAGAAACGATCTGAACTTTGTCTATATACACTGATACTTTTTCTCTTTGTCCCATGAAGGTCAGAACAGATTTAAGTTCCTCAAAAAAAATACTAAAAATCTCTAAACTTCGGAACAAGAGGACTGTGATATAACATTCATAAATAAATATTTGAGATCCTTGGAAAAAGTAACCACTGCAAACATATTTACATCTACCAAATGTTTGAGGCAACCATAAACTATCAGTAAAATACCTAAACTTTCACCAGGGATGTTTCCTCGCACATAAAAACTGATTCATCTGGGATGCCAAATTCTCTTAATGAACTTTGAAAGTCATACTCAAAGTAAACCAATACCAAAAAAGCTTGAGTTCTCAGCCAAGTGTCCAAGCCAAGTCCTCCATCAGTCTCTCTTTGAAACCAGTGCTCTGTGTCCCTGCTCCAAGTAACTGATACACAAACACACCTGGGAAATGCTGGCACAGATTTACTACCTATGTCCCTCTGCCCAGACTATAAGGTAGTTACTGTCACCAGACACGCCAAAGCCAGCTAATCTAAGGGTCTTACAAGAGTAACTAATTAGACTGAGTGAAATTAATACTGATACAAATTGTAGTGTTTTGACAATGCAGTAAGGCTTTTAGGAGTGGCCATTTTGTTACCAAATAAATATAAGTACGTTCAAAGGTTAAAATGTTCTCTGAAGGACAAGCCACAATAAAAAAGTTTAAATATATTTAATAATAAATAATAAAAGAACATGAAATACTAAATATCTATTTACAATAAACACGTTGTCGCCTCACTGTAAGACGTTGTCCTGTTCGATTCTCAGAGCGTCTTGTGTGTGGAGACATGCATAAATGGGCGTACCTTCGTTGAAGGTTGTGCGTCAGGGCCGGCAACTCGGCACGTAAAAATCTACTGCCAGTCATTAGCGGACCAGAGTTCCGCTGTGGCGACCCCTAACCGGGAAAAGCTGAAAGACACAACAACTGGAGTTTCAATGTCAGGAAATACTAAAATAACACAAATGAATAGATTCACACAGATACAGAAAAACAGTACTTAACTAATCTCACTATATTTTCCTTACTATCTAAAGAATTACTATTCCCTGATTATGTACTAAATCAAAGCAAGATGAGGCTGTGAGAGATCCTTCTTTCTCGGGTCATAAAAACAGACAGCTCTGAGACTTCAGTCTAATCTAGTATTAAAACATCACTTTTGTGCTGGATTACAGAATGACATCACAAACATTGGGTCATCTGACTTCTGGTTCCCATACTACCCCCCCCCCCTTTACTAGAAACTGAACCAGAATCTCACACATGTGTATTACCCATACATACAGATACAGCTTTGCTAAGCTGTGCTGCAGCATCTGGAAGTCATAAAACAATTTAAAACTATCACCATTCCAGAGTAGAAATTAGTTCACTCCCAAGGACAATATATATGGCTTCGTAGTAAAGACTTTTTGTCTCTAGCTGCATTGAGACCTGTGAGATGCATGTTTTATGACCTAAATTAAATAATTTAATTTCGGGATATTTTTTCTAAACCTTAGCTGGGGCTGAGCTTAACCTCTTCTCTTCCAGTGTTCTCTGTTACAATATTAATTTCAACAGTTTTAATACAGTCTGATATATATAGGTGTATTTCTTTTTTTTTTTTTTTTGTCGAGCAGGACTCACTGTTGATGCATTTTTTTAGCACAAGCAGTTTACAAATACATTTTCAACACATGCACCTGTACATACCCGTTTGACATGCAATGCTCCATAAAACTCCAGCTAGCTATGGTGGCATGCGTTACACATCCATTGTCCTATTTCTCCTGGCATAGCTGGCAATACCTCACATCGTCACAATCCTCCCACTTGCTTAGCATATGTCTGGAAGTCCCTCATTACAAGGTCTCAAAAGAGCAAAGATATCTAAGTTCCAAAATTCCAAAATGGTAATGAGGCCAGCTGTGGATAGCATCCTACTACACATCTAACAGCCATCAACATATACTCTATTTCTAGTAAAGAAACATTACACTTTCCATCACATGCATTTTAAAACATACCCAAACATATCAACCACCTGATCCCAAGAAAGTTCATCTAACCCAGACTCTGTTAAAACTGGGGAAGTCAGTCACCTTACAACCGCTATTATACTTGGTTATTAAATATAACTATTATCCCACAGAACCTCATTAATGTACAGGATAAAATTAGTCAAGGTCATGAACAGAAGGATAAGAACTTCAGCAATCTTATGATAATTTATGTCAGTAAAATAAATGTGTTTCCCAGAATATCTAACACATAATCTAACACATTTTTTAGGCAAGGCTCAAAAGTCAAACCCACCTCCGTAAACAGCACAAATAAAAAAAATTAGGGTTATACTACTCAATGTCAGGAGTTTAAATCTCAAAATGCACGTGCTCAAAGCACTCCTCAGTGTGGAGAACATCGATATCTGTGCAGTAACTGAAACCTGGTTCAAGGCTCCACAGAGCACCCCAGCACTACCGGGCTACAACTCATACCACACATTTCGGCCACAGAACATGAACAAAAAGAGGGGGTGTATCCATATTCATCAAGGATACCTACACCTCGAGGTTAGTGGCGCAGCATGATACCTCCGAGATCATCCATGTGCAACTAACATCAGGCAAATCTGCAATGCAAATTGTGGCCTGATACAGATCACCCTCCATGACCCAGGACCACCACCCCGCCTTTCTGGAGACACTGGAAAACATGAAGGTCCTACCGAACACGCTGATATTGGGCGATTTCAATTACCCTACTGTTAACTGGGAAAATTACTCAAGTACAAACTCGCAGGTCCAGCGCTTCCTGGAATTTATCAACTCAAATGCCCTGGATCAGCTGGTAAACTCCCCTACCAGAAGTGAAAACATATCAGACCTGGTCATCACCAACATGGGCGACACGTGTTTCACACTGGAGGTCAATCCATCACTGGTTAGATCAGACCATAAACTAATCACTCTGGATGTCCACACCACACCCCACCACCTCCAACCAAGGAAACCACGGTGAAAAACTTTTCTATAGCAAACTTCACCTTACTTAAGACAGAGATGGTAAGTTTCACAGCCCCTAGCTAAAGGATAACAGTGTCCAAGATACAGGAACCTTTACAAATGCACTCTATGACAACCTACAAGGATGAATGGATCATGCCATCCCTAGCAAAAACAAGACTCACTCCCCTAAAAGAAGGAAACCAGTCTGGTGGACCCCTGCCATAAACATGCTATACAATAGGAGGAGGAAACTAGTTCAGAAAAAAAGCAAATCCCAAGAAGGAAAGACATCCCTGATCAGTATCAGTAAGAAACTAAGGTCCCTCATAAAATCCACCATGGCTAACTTCGAAAGAAAAATAGCCAAGGATTCGAAAGATAACCACAAAGCCTTCTTTAGCTACGTCAAGAAAGCCAAGGATTCGAAAGATAACCACAAAGCCTTCTTTAGCTACGTCAAGAATCTAAGTGGCAACTCTTAGATATGCTCTGAGCTAGTGCAAAATAGCACAAAATATACTGAACCCACTGATATTGCCAACATCCTGGCAGATGGATTCAGTGCAAACTTCACCCCCCTCTCACTCCCAAAAGGGCCCACAATACCGGAAAAATGTAGTGTCCCGGAAATCACAGACACACAGGTGAAAACAGCCCTTTCAAAAGCCAAAAGCACAGCATCAATGGGGCCAGATGGTGTCCCAGGCTGCGTCTTGCACACACTACAGAACAACTAACCCCCCCCACCTAAACACACTGTTTAACCTCAGCCTCTCCACAGGCTACGTGCCCATAGAATGGCGCACAGCAACGGTGATTCCGCTCCACAAAGGAGGGGCCAGAACTGACCCTGGTAACTATCGCCCCATAAGCCTGACTAGCCTGGCCTGCAAGGCTATGGAGCGTATCATCATAGAACTCATTAACAAAGACATTGGGAACCTCCAAACACTTGACCCGACCCAGATCGGCTTTGTTAAGGGCAGATCATGCCTACTAAACCTGGCTGACTTCTTCGAGACAGTCATCAAGGCCATAGATGAGGGGAAGGTAGTTCACACAGCCTACCTTGACCTCGCCAAGGCTTTTGACACCATTCCCCACTTGGGAATTATAGAAAAACTCACCAACCTGAACATAAACCCCTACGTCACGAGATGGGCTGCCAACTGGCTTAAAGACAGAACTCACACGGTAAGAATAGCGGGCTCCAGGTCCGACTCTAAACCAGTCACAAGTTGTGTCCCACAAGACTCGGTCCTGGGACCCCTACTGTTTGGCATATACTTCTCAGAAGTACAGGTAAACACAGGAGGACTATGGCTAACAAAGTTCGCCGATGACTACAAACTGGGAGCCATAACTGACTCTCCGGCTGACAGGGACATTCTCCAAAAGGGCCTTACTGAGATGGACACCTGGTGTCAAAGTCATGGTCTCAAGCTAAATGCAAAAAGATGCATAGTCATCCCATTTGGGAAAAACAAAACATCCATGAACTACCACATAGGTGGCAGCCCCCTTAATACAGAAGAGGTAATAAGAGACCTGGGGACCCAGGTAGATAGTAATCTCTCCTTTGACAATCATATTGCCAAAGTAGTTAGGAAATCCTTCTATGTAGCCCATCTAATTACTAAAGGGTTCGCATCTAGAAATAAAGAGGTTATAGTGCCCCTCTACTAGTCATTCATCAGACCCATCATAATAGTATAATGCACCATTTGGGATGTACCTCACAAGACACTTCCAACAGCTGGAAAGACCACAAAAGTACCTCACCAAGAGGATTACTGGCCTCAAACACGTCCTATGCAGCCAGACTGGAAAAACTCCAGCTGTCCTCAGTCGCATATCGCTTACTCAAAGGTGATCTCTGCTTGACTTACAAAGCCATGTCCAACTCAGAATTGATGGATATGCTCCACCTAAAGAAATCCAAGTCACTGCGAACCACTTGCTCTAGTGAGCTAAACCTCACCATAACAATAAATAGAACATGCTGGAGGGATAGATTCCTGTCACAGAGACTCCCCATGCTTTGGAACAAAATTCCCAACTACATTAGGCAGAGCCCCTCACTAACACTCTTCAAGAGAAACCTTAACGAGTGGATGGGTAACAGAAAATACACCCCTGGGATCACTTCATTGGGTCTTCTTGACAGAGGTACAGTTAATTAATCAATGGGGAGGCGAAAGCTGACACACTCTGGCTAGGCTTATAAATGCCCTCGGGCAGATAGCCTAATACCTACCTATGAACCTATAAAGCAATACATGCTGCAATATTAACAATTCTCATTTTAAGAACACTGATAATTTGTTAAATCATCTGTCTGAAAGCAAAAATACAAGCGTCAGCCCAAAGAGATTGAAAACAAAAAAACAAGGAATCTCAGGAATATTTTCAAACTTCAAAACACAAGAAAATACTTTCAGATACTCTACAGTAGACTTGCACTAATCTCCTTTCTGAGCCATGAGTCTATCCTCATTTAATAGAAAAAGGGGCATCAGCTATTACTGCACATTAATTCAAACCAGTAACTAGATTCCTGAAATATCTGCAAATATTGATAACAATGTTAGTAACTAGATTAAACAATGTAGAATGCTTGGGAAACTGATGGTGTATTATCTTATTTTAAGTAATCTAAATTTTATACTACACTCTGGCCTCCTAGAATGGTTCAAATTAAGTCAGTTTTAACAATTTTATTGAGACAGACTTTGCTGGGTCATTCTTTCTGTACCACCAAATACAGTATACAAAATCCCAAACTCATCCAAAGGGCATCTTACAGTAATCAGAAAATCATCTGTTACAGTATTATTCTAAGTAGTACAATATGATACAGACTAGAAAAATATTCAGAAATACTCTTAAATGGATTTTAAACTAAATCCTAACTCTATAGTGTATATATCCCTGGTAGTGCAGCAACCTTTTATAAATTCATAGATGCTTCCGAAGCTATTGACCTGTGAGGATCTTAAAAAGACTAGCCTCACATTCCTGTGGTAGTTTTCAGCCCTTAAGTTTTGCATAAAAATAACCCATAGATGGACCAAACAAGGATATGTTGAGATGTTTTCATGTTTTCCCTATCCATGAGGAACAGGGATGCTAGACCAGGGTCAAATTTGCATACCCCTATCCATTCATCCAAACTGCATTTGAATAGAGTAACAGAAGTACTTTGCTTTATGTGGAAGACGACTCCATAAAAGTAGCATTTGCTGTGATAAAAACCCATCCCTCTAGCATGTTCTACTTATTTTGCAAAAGAGATCAAGATCCCCTGAGCTGTTTTTTATGATACCATTGGACTTGTGAATACATAATTGGTCTGACAGAATACAGTCTGTTGAAGCTCTACACACAAGGCAGAGGTCGCCTTTCAGTAGCCCATACCATACTGGGAAGAGGGACAAGACCTTGGGATTGTCTGTATAGTTTTTGTGATTTAGGTCCTTGATTTTTTTTAGTGAGAAAGCACTGTAGTCATTCCAGTTGTGGCAAGTGTTTGGACAGGTACATACCGAAAGGGGCATTATACATACAATGATCGATCTAATGAGTACAGCGTATAGTGGAACAATTACATCCCTGGATTTTTTCTTAATACTTTAGCTATAAGCTATGCACTGAAAAAGTTATGATTATGTCCAAACCAGTTAAACAATGTGCCATTGTGTGGAATTTAGCTTAAGCGCAGCTAACTTGTGCATCGAATAGCACTACCATATCATATTATCTTGCCCTTAACATCAGAACTACCCTAGGAGATCCCTCTTAAAACCCAGTTCTTAAACCTAAACATCCCACCCTATTCTATTTGAAGATACTTCAGCTGCAGCTAATATTGGGTAAGACAGCGATTCAGTTTGTAGCCTGCTATACGTCCCCAACCATGTTCCCAGACTCACACTACACATTCCTAAGCACCTTGGAGAATATTGGGGTCCAACCTAACACTATCATACTAGGTGACTTCAACTACCCCTCCATTAACTGGGAAAACTACTCATGTACCAATACACTTGCCCAATGCTTCCTGGAATTCATTAATTCCAATGCCCTGAACCAGATCGTTCTTACCTCCACTAGAGGTGGCAACATCCTTGACCTGGTCATTACTAACATGGGCAACCGTTGCTCTACACCAATAGTCAGCTCCTCCCTGGTTAGATCCAACCACAAACTAATCACCTTGGAAATCCACATCCCTCCCACCCCTGCAAAGGTAACTACCATGAAAAACTTCTCCAAAGCTACCGTTGGGCTCCTAAAAACAGAGGTGGCTAACCAAGGCACCGATGCAAACGGAGAATGGTTGCAGGACCACTGAATCATACATCAATGCACTGTACAAACACGTAGACAAATGCATGAATCTCGCCATACGCAATAGAACCAAGACGCTCTCCTCTAAAACACGGAGGCCAATCTGGTGGTCCTCTACCATAAACAAACTCTACAACAGGAGGAGGAAATTGGTATGGAATAAGGTGAAGTCCCAAGACTGGAAAAACTCCTTTATCAGCCTCAACAAAAAGTTGAGATCCCTCATCAAATGCTCTAAAGCTAGCTATGAAAACATAATTGCAGCAGATAGTAAAGACGACGACAAGGCCTTCTATAGTTATGTAAAGAATCTCCATGGCAATACCCAGATTTGCTCTGAGCTACTGCACTGTGGTCAGAAAGTCCTATGTGACACATCTCATTACATGCAGGAAGAAAGTGGTCACTGTCTCCCTGTACTCTTCCCTCATTAGGCCAATCATTGGGTACAATGCCCCATTTGGCATGTACCTCACTAGACACCTGCAACAACTGGACAGGCCACAAAAGTACCTCAAAAAGAGGATCCCAGGCCTTGAACACTTGTCCTATATGGACAGACTTAAAAAAACTCCAACTATTCTCTGTCTCATATCGCCTACTTAGAGACGATCTCTGCTTGACTTATAAAGCCATGTCTGACCCAGCTCTGTTAGAAACGCTACATCGAAAGAAATCCCAATCTCTCCGCATCACATGCTCCAGAGACTTCAACCTCATTACCACAATCACCACAATCAACAGAACGTACTGAAGGGACAGGTTCATAACCCAGAGACTGACCATGCTATGGAATAGACTTCACATACATGTCAAGCAGAGCACTTCTCTGACCCCCATTTAAGAGAAATCTTGATGCGTGGATGGGAAACAGAAAATTCACCCCGGGGATAACTCCAATGGCTCTACTCGACAGAGGAACTGGGAACAAAGGTCGGGTGGCACAATGCCATGGTAATCCTATGCCAAGGCTTGTAAAGGCCCCAGTGAACCTATTCCAGGTCTGAAAAACATGGATATGCATTTTCCAAATATCTCTGTAGCCAGTTTGGTAGATCTGGCCATCCAAAGGCAATGTAGTAATTGTCTCATGTTCTCTGACAACCAGTTAAGCATTAAAGAAAATAATATGGTATGCAAGAGATGTATATACACAACTTCTTTGGAGGCAAAAATTTTGCATACTACCAAGGCTGTCAGGAATACCCCATACTACATCCCACACACTTTGCTTATCACATGCACAGATTGTCTTCTGTTGATGTGCTTAAAAGAAACCTTGCCAAATCTCAAAGACCTCCAAAACCATCTAAGGACAACACTGCTAGTCAGCAATCACTTAAAAACACACCAAACATTTCACATAAGCTTACACCCAATGGTCCCATAAGGCAAGCATATACTCTACCTAATATTGTCAGTGGGGACTGCACTGTGTGTCACACAGATGCCCCACTCACTAGGTTAGACAAGGAGAAGATAATGGTTAGTTTCCTATCTGGATTCAAGATCCGCAATACCACACATGCACTCAAGTCACTGCATCCTAGGTACCAATATGATTCTATCATAGTCCATGTGGGTGTAAATGACCTGACACACACCTCACTGGATTATATGAAAACAGAAATAGCGGATCTCTCTGAATACACGTCACAGATAGCTATGACACTTGTACTCAACAACATTCTACCTACACCAATAATGATGCCAAAGTATGAACATAAAAGGACCGATTTTAATAACTGGCTTAGTTTCTAGTGTCATTTTAGGGGGATTCAATATCTGTCAATCTGAGAAGATGTGGTCAAAAGATCACATTGCTTTGCCAAGGATGTGCTGCACCTGTCCCCCCTAGAATTTCAGATATTGGCTAATAATACTTCATCTACCCCTCTTCGTAGTCTTTATAGGCAATGGCAAAAATACAAAACTACCAACAAAGTGAAAAAGTCTACAAGCGACCTAAAGGTGTCACTGCTCAATGTTAGGAGTTTAAACAAAAAACTCCACAACCTTCAAGTCCTCCTTACTCTGGAAAACGTAGACATCTGTGCTGTGACCAAGACTTACTTAATTTAAATCTGTAGAAAGTACTCAGGCAATGCAAGGCTACAGTGTCTTATATACATTTAGACCAACAGCAGCACAAACTAGACAAAGGTAGAGGTGTCTCGATCTACATTGGCAACAAACATACTTCCAGGTTGGTTTAACAGGATGATACCATGGAGTTCATGCACAAACAAGTCACCATAGATAAGGTCCCCCACCAGATCAAGGCTATTTTTTTGTGCTCTTCACTTTAAGAGCTGGGGGCAGGGGGAGGGGACTGGCTTGTGGTATTGGTCCAGGGTGCTGATTGAGCCAGGTATGCCTCTGTTTTACTTATTATTATTTATGTTATTTAACATTTCTTTACTGGGAAAGTCCGATTGGGACAGAGCCCATTTTCAGCAGAGACCCAGGGAGAAATGCTCCAGATTCATGTCTTTAGAATGTGAGAAAAAATGGAGCACCCACAGGAAACCCACGTGAATGCAGGGAGACATGCAGACTCAGCGCAGAAGGCACTGCAGCTGAGAATCAAACCAGAAAACCTCTTGCTGTGAGGCGACAGCACTAACCACTGCACCACTGTGCCATTTATGAGCTTCAAGAAGCTGTTTGTCAGACATGCGAAGTGGACGGCTAAGAAAGTAACTTTTGAGAATGTTACTGATGGATGGACAGTGGAAAGGATTATATATAATTTTGTGGGCAAGTAGAAGTTAAGTGTACTTGAGGTAATTGGTAAAAACTCAAGCCAGTTTAATGTTTTAGAGCAAAAGAGTGATGACTTTAATATGTCAGATCGGTTGCAAATCCCACTACTTTGTTCTAGTTTTGTGACTAGGTAGATTTGAATACTGGTATGGCATTCAGTAGAGAAAGTATAAGGTATGTGTTTGCCACTGTGACTCTTCAGGAGTTGGGAGAAGATTTTTTTTGTGATCTGTAGAGCATACAAAGTTTATGATATATTTCTCTAATACAATTTTGTATATGAAGATTCAAATTTCAATTGATTAGTTGTGATGCCTAGTAACGTGATATGGATATGAGATATGACTTCTATATCTGTGTAATTGAGAGAAGTTATTTTGAAACTGTTTTTGAGAGGTGTTAGAAATTTGGAAAGAAATAATAATAGCTTTTTATTGCGATTTAGGAAGAGATGGTTTTCACAGACCCTGTTCAACATAGTTGAAGACATTTTGAGTAATGGAGTGTAAATGAGGAAGAGTGATGTGCAGATGAGGGTGCAGTCACTGGCATACTGGATGAGGGAAGCCTGTTGGGAGGATGTGTGCACATTGTTAATAAAGATATTAATAAGAAGATGTCCAAGGATGGAGCCTTGGAGCACACCGGTATTAACAGGGAGCAAAGAGGAGCATGTAGAGGAACCATTTTACAGATTGTTGCCAGTGAGAAAGATGGCTAGCAAACCAGCTGAGCGTTGTACTAGACGAGAGACCAAGTACAGTAATTTGGAGTGAGAGATTGTGTCATAGGCTTTAGATATATATAAACAAACAGAGAAGAGACCAAATTACTATTTTCTCTACCTTTGATGATGTTACAACCAGGGCAATTGTGCTAGGGTATGGGAGAAACCTTTACATATTAATTCCATGATGTTTTTTTCCATAGCCTTACAGACGAGACTGGTCAGTCTTATGCGTTTATAATTACTCAAGTCCACTGAAGCCCCACCATTGTGCAAGGCAATAGTTGTTGCTGTCCTTCCTTCATTCAGCACAAAGGCTGTGATGAGACTGATATAAAACATCTTCTGCAAGGGATCAGACATGTCATGACATCCACAAAGGATCACACACATAGACCCATGTATGCAGAGGTAATCACAAGTAACTTACCCAAACCTCAAAGACTCCGCAGGCACAGTCATTAGAAATTCCGCATGCAAACAGACAAGACAATTCCCATCACAATACATAAAGCCACATCTCACCGTGTCTCAACTACCAAGCCCATAAGGCTAAACACTTCACAACTCAATATTCTGGCCATAGGAGACTCCATTGTGAGACGCACTGATGTCCCCCTTACCAGGCTGGATAAGGGGAAGGATACAATTAGTTGCCTATCAGGGACCAGGATTCACCAGATCATGCAAGTACTCAGATCACTTACCCTTATGTACCAGTATGACTCAGTCATAGTCCATGTGTGAATGACTTGAGATCTACCTCCTTGGACTATATGAAGAAAGACATGATTGAGCTCTCAGAATATGTGTCACAGCCAGGTATGAGCCTAGCATTGAGCAGCATTCTACCGTCTCCAAGGATGATGCCACAATACCAGCAGAAAATGATAAGACTTTAACAAATGGCTTAGCTACTGGTGTCATTCCAAAGGGTTCCAATACTTGTCAGACCGGGAGGTGATGACTGACAGGCCATGCCTACTTTGCCATGGATGGGCTTCACCTGTCACCTCTAGGCTTTCAGATATTGGCCAAAACATTATTTACCCCATAGTGCATTTTTTAAGCTAAGTCTATGGCTCTTTAAGAGAAATACTGAATTTTGGCGCCAAATTGTTTTTAAATAGGGTAATTACAGATGTACACTTGGTTCTGAGGAAGTCTGCTGAATTGCAGATGAAAGCGCTAAACCTGTGTTAACCTGTGTCTTTTGTTGGAGCTCTGTCGATCACTTGTCTTTCAATAAATCAGTTGTCTTCATCCTACTGTTCGAGCTGTGGTCTTTTGGGCTGGCTTCAACATCAGGAACTGTTTACATTTTTTAAGCTTTGCCAAACAGACAAACCTTGCAACACAACAAATGCTACTGAGGACAAGCTAAAGGTATTACTGCTTAATGCTAAGAGTCTCAACAAGAAACTATACTCCCTGGAAGCTCTCCTCACCCTGGAGAATGCGGACATCTGTGTGCTTACTGAAGCGTGGTTCAATGTCGCTGAAAGCATGCCGGCCGATACATTCCGACCACCCATTGAACATGAAACAGCAAAATGAGGAGGTAAAGTATAAGCACACTTCAAGGCTGTTCAAACAACATAATATGCTTGAGCTATTCCATGTGCAGCTAACCATGAGAACAATCCATTACCATATTCTTGCTAGCTACAGGTCTCCCATCATAAACCAGGAAATTCACACATCATACTTTAAGTTACTAACATTACTCACCAACCAGCCCAATACCATACTCATGGGTGATTTTGAACTATTCCTCCATTAATTGGGAGGCATATGACAACTAACATGCAGGCCTAAAGATTTCTTGACTTTGTAAATTCAAATGCTCTGGAGCAGCTAGTCTACAGTGTCACAAGTGGAACAAATATCCTAGATCTGGCAGTCACAAATATGGAAGAGTAGTGCAACCCCCCCCTCCCCGAAATAAAGGTAGAACTTGTCCCCCCACCTAACCCCAAGAACTTAATATAAATTACCTCCTATTAAGGGAGAGCAGAGCTAGTTTCCGAGCTCCCCAAGTCCAGAAAACATGGAAAACTATGCAGAGGCGTACACAAAATCCCTGTGCAACCATACAAACAACTGCATAGAAAAGGTAGTACCACACTGAAATAAACCCAAGTCAAACCGCAAAAACAAGCCACCCAGGTGGACCCCTGGTATTAACAGGTTGTACAAAAAAAAAAAAAGAGGAAAATCCTGTGAAGAAGTAAAAGAGAATGCACACAGCAGAGCCAAAAGTCCCTCATCAGTCTAAACAAGCAAATCAGAGAACTATTCAAGTCCCTGAAAGCAGATTTTGAGGTAAAAATAGCCTCCACAGCTAAGGATAACCATAAGGCATTTTTAGTTATGTCCATAATCTTAAGGGCAACACCCAGCAATGTGCGGAATTAGATACAGATGGCATCACCTATTCTCAGCCAGAAGATATTGCAATTCTGCTGGCCAACAAATGCAGCTCAAATTTCACCTCCCCATCACCCTCAGTACCCTCCAAGATATGTCCTCCACTGGCCAACAAATGCAGCTCAACTTTCACCTCCCCATCACCCCCATTATCCCCCAAGACATGCCCTCCACCACTCCACTGCCAATTATCACCAAACAGCAGGTTGTCACTGCACTCTCTAAAGCTGAAAACGTGGCATCAATGAGGCCTGACAATATACCAGGTCGCCTCTTAAACAGCTTAAATCAGGAATTATCAAGCCCATTAGGATCTCTGTTTAAACACAGCATCCAGACTGGCTTTGTTCCATTAGACTGGAGGACATCAACAGTCATCCTTCTGCATAAAAGGGTACCATCTACTGACCCAGGAAATTACCCATAAGTTTGACTAGTCTTGTATGTAAGGTCATGAAAAGAATAATCATGGACCTGATAAATAACGACATAGGAAACCTCCAAATACTGGACCTGACCCAATTTGGTTTTGTCAAGGGAAGGTCATGCCTACTGCATCTGGTTGATTTTTTTGAGTATGTCACTAAGACCACGGATGGGGGTGAAACAGTACATACCACCTACCGCAACCAGGATAAAGCATTTGACACAATTCCCCACTTGGGTATTACAAATAAACTCACAAAAATGGGCATAATTACCTACATCACCAGATGAATAGGCAATTGGCTCATGGACAGGATTCACGTGGTTTAAGTGGGTGAATCCAGATCCAGCAAGAAGCCGGTTGCTAGTGGTGTGTCATACTGGCTCAGTGCTGGGACCACTCCTGTTCGGAATATACTTCTCTGAATTCAAGGTTAATGTGGAAGGCCTCTGAATGAAAACTTTCTTGATGACTGCAAGCCGGGGACAATCATTAAATCTCCCAGTGATGTAGATATCCTTCAGAAGGGTCTAAATCAGGCAACTGATTTGTGCCAGAACAATGGCCTAAAACTAAATGGGAAAAATGATGACCATGCCCTTTGTGAAGTCAAATACCCCTGCAAATTACAACATCAAGAGCACACCCCTAAGAGTAGTCTCAGAGTTGAGAGATCTATGTACACAGATAGAAAGTAGCTTGAACGTTGACCTCCACATGTCCACAGTGGTGAGGAAGTCCTTCTATGTGGCACAACTTATAAGTACAGGTATGGCATCCAGATCCAAGGAAGTTATAGTCCTGTTGTACTAAGCCCTCATTCGACCGGTAATCAAGTACAATGAGCCATTTGGCATGTACTTGACTAGGCACTTACAGCGGCTGGAATGACTTCAAAGGTTCCTCACAAAGAAAATACAGGGTGTAAACATGTCTTATGTGGACAGGCTAAAACCTCTATTCCTTTACTCCTCTCCTACAGACTATTAAGGGGTGACCTATGCCTGTTCTACAAGGCACTCACAAATCCAGCATTGATGGAGCTGCTACACATCCGCAAGTCAAACAGCACAAGTGTCACCCGATATAGGGATCTAAACTTATTCAATGACTTAAACAAAACATGCTGGAGAAACAGATATGTGTCTCAGAGATCGCCCCTTCTTTGGAACAAGTTTCCTATTCGCATTAAGAAGAGTTCTTCCCTTGTCCTCTTCAAACTCAGTTTGGATCAATGGATGGGGAATCATAAATTTACAAATGGGGTAGTGCCTATGTCCCTTAAGGATGGAGCAATCTGTAAAATACTCAAGGCATAGGTACAAATCCATGCCATCTTCTTGCCCCTATGGGCTAAGTATTTGGTAAAATCAAGTTATATTGGCTAGGCATGTAAGGGCTCTTAAGACAATAGCCTAGTAATCTCCTATGAAACTATGTTTCAGGCTGACCAGCAGGCAGCCTGTTATGTTATCTGGTCCCAAAGACGTACAGGTGTTGGTCTTAGAACCTGTTAGGTGGTTTGAGTTGGGGGCTTTGTGTGATCTGAGATGGGAGGTAAAATTTGAGCTAAATCTGTCCACTAGTACTACTTCTTGGTCAGAGTATGTGATATAATTTACTATGACCTCTACACAGTGCTGGGAATTGTTTTGGACATTTTTAACATCATTAAAGAAGGTTTTCTGGTTATCTATTGCCTCACACCTGTCTTTGCTTGATTTTTTACATGAAACATCACAGCCTAATGGCAGCAAATATAAGAAATAATATAGCAATAACTTAGGAAGTGGGTGCGGTATATTGAAGATTTACCCACAGTTGGTGTGGTTTAATCATGAGGGTGAAGCACAAGTGATTAAATAAAGCCAAATGTGGGCATATCTTCAATATACCACACCTAGGAGTTGATTATTGCTAGTATACAATGACATTATTTAAGAAAAAAAATTACTTACTTTTCTTAAATAATGTCTTTGTATAACAGTGCCATGGTGGTCTTCCATATTGTTTCCTGATTATGCTCTTTGTTGATGTACTGCACATGCATACAGGACTTGCGTTCCCAGGCTTACACAGTGCATCACTGGTTCAGTAAGCAAGCAATGGAGAAAGGGTGATCTCTGCTGCTATTTTTTTGAAAGGAAAAAAAAAGTGCATCTCCTGACAGATTAGAGGTACAAGAGAGAGATGGGAAAATACAAGGAAAACCAGGTATATTTTAGTTTACAGAACGCAGCTGATTTTCCTAGTATTTTCTGTGGTCTTGTACGTACTTTTCAATCTTTTATTTAAAAACATGAATACATGTACATTGTATTATGGAAAAAAGTCATCGGTTATTGCTATGATACAGCACACCACACTTTCACAGTGCGCTACACGTTTTCTCTTTTGATGTCTCTACACGTGGCATTTTACAGTACTGTGCAGGCTAAATGGGGATAAAGTGTAAAACAAAAAGCGTTTATTCCATGCCTGCATCTTTGCAGACAAGAAAAACTACGATTTGCTTAATTGAAAAAAGAAATGTCTGGCCTCTCAAGGATACTTCAGCGGCTGGACTTTTATCATTGGTACATTCTCGATTTACAACAGGCATGCTGGTTGGGGTTGACCAATCAGCGTGCTCCTTTTGGAATGTAAATTGCCAGTCATTCTATAATACAAAATATGTGATTCCTTCTATGAAGATTACCTTCCTACAGTATACAGTTAGTTACAATGGCTACTAAAAAAAGTTATGTTCTTATCATAACATTCCATCTGAGTTGTTGCTTCATCTGTCTTCATCCTGTGGGTCTTGGATCCGAGATCGGATCAGACTCGGCTGTATACGCCAGCCTTGGAGCAGAAAACTGAGCTCCTCCTATCCTACCCATAATGCCCCACTCTTCTTCCACCCCTCAGGTATCGTTTGCCGCTCATCTGAACAGCCACAGGGTCCATCTCTGAGCTTCCTCTGGGGAATTTCAGTGATTTTGTGGGGTGTGTGAGTGCATTATTATATTTTTTTCTCTCTGAACTTCTTAACTTGTCTATCTCTTGTGAGTTTAAAAAGAAAAAAAAAGTAAAGTAAAAATAGGATCTCTTTCTCTCTCTTTCCTTCTTAGAGTGTGTTGTTGTAGTTGCGTCCTGCCATGGCTGATTCCAAGCCAGCAGGCTTCAAGAAATGCACAGAGTGCGGGCATAAAATTCCGCCTTCTGATGCCCACACTCTGTGTATAGTTTGTTTAGGAGTGGCCCATTTAGATTCATCCTGTTCTATATGCGCAGACTTTAATTAGTGCAAGTTTATCGACAGGAGAAATAAGTTAATCCTGAAGGGCCTTCTATCTGTGTCAACTAGTTCTGTAAGAATGTCAGGGGCTCAAACCCCTCAAAAAAAGCCAGTGACAATGGTCCTGACAAACCCAAAGACAGAGACAAGTCCAGGAAGCGGTCTCCTGATAGCGCTTCAATTCCTGTGGGAGAACCACCCGCCAAAATTCGCCTGACTACTTCTGCTTCTTCCCCTTGGCTCCAATCTCCATGCCTTTCACTGGAGCCGATGGGCCCTCTTACGAAGTCTCCTCTGTTGGCATCACCCAGGCACCACTCCAGGCCGGGCTCAACAGCTTCTTCTGCAATTTCCTCCTGGATCCTCTCTGAATTTGAGGGAGACAGGCTGATGAGGACATTTTTGAAGGTGCAGATTTAGTTTGGACATTTTCCAGCTCCTTCTCCTGCTGAGGCCGTGAGCGCACAGCCTACTTTTATGCCTATTTCTCCTCCTCCGATTAGACCATCTGCTTCAGAGCCCTTGGCTCCAAGGATCCCGAGTTTCGAGACATTCATGCCAAGAGGTACCTGTACTTGGACACTGACACTCTCCTTGAGTAGTTTGGCTCTGGTTTAATTGAGCCCTACAGACTCTCGGATCCAAAGTTTCGGAGTTGAGTCCGAGGGGTTGGCTTCAGCTGCCAGGCTTTTAGAGCTATCCCTCCCTCTCAGCACCTCTGCTCTTGACAGTTCATCTGTGACTCCAACTTCAGCTCAGAGTGGCGAGGGTTCATCTGGCTTCAATGTCGGTGGCTTCAGCCCCAACAGAGTTGCCCTCGGAGTCTTGTTCGCCTTCGGCCTTTAAAGTAGTGGAGAGGGTTCTCTCGGCCCCCAGGAAAGCCTCAAATCTCCCTCACTTGGATCCGAGTACCCTCCCTTCTGAGTTGGCCGCAGTGGATCCCTCTCTCCTGTCTTCTTCGGAACAGCCTGTTCCATGATGTTTTCAGGCGGCGTCTCATCAGGAGCACCCTGAGTCTTCCAACACTTCCCCTGAGCACCACCCCCCCCGAGGAGGTGCACCGGAAGCACATGTGCAAAAGAAGACACTTGGATTCCCCACCAGAATCCCTGACAGAAGACACTGACTTGGATGAAGGGGACGAGTCCCCGAGATCCCCACCCGAGGATGTCTCTTTTGGAGACATCATAGAAATTCTTCGACAGAAAGGTGGGTGGTCTACCCACAAACCCAGCTCTGATGACTCCATGTTCCTGGAAGCGTTTGGAATAGTCCATCTACATTCCTGGGTTTCCCCATTTGCGGATCCCCTGATTGACTTAATGTCTCGCAGGGCATGGAAGGAACTGGCCACAGTACAACCCAATCCTAAACACCCTGATAAGATGCTTAGCACCCCCCCTTCCCACGAACAGATCGCACTGGACTAAGGGTGTCCCGGTCGATACGATGATGGTCACAGCATAGTTGACAGGGAGTCAAGGGCAATGGACAGATTCATTAAGTGGGTCTACTCTTCAGCAACCCTTTCTCTGCACGCACACTGAATTATCTGGCACATGTGATCAGACGTCAGAGAGAACTTGTTAAGGAGCTCTCTGCTTCTGCCCCGGGTTTCATGTCTGAAGAGGACAAGAAGATCATCTCCTCCAGAATGGCCACCCTCTGTTCTATCTCCAACACATCCATGAGGCTACTTTTGCATGCAGCAGAAGGCACCTCAAGGGCAGATGATTCGGGCATTGCCATTAGGCGCCACACCTGTATGCAGCTATGTGAATTCTTGGAACCTTTCAAGGTGTCCTTCATGAATATGCCCTTTGATGGATCATCTCTTTTTGGTCCCAAGGTTAGAGACACTCTCTCCTAGAGTGAGAAAGACAGAAGCACCTTGTCTTCCATCGGAATACACTTTTCTACCCCACAACGATCCTACTCAAGGAATCAGTGTGGTGGTAAGAAGCTATGCTTTCGAAAATCTCAAGATGTTTTCCAGGACTCGCAGGGAGACTTCTCCTCCAGAGGCAGAGGAGAAAATGATTCCAGTGGCAGGCGCCACCCCTGCGGCAGTGGAAGGTCAGAGAAATCAGGGTTCTCGAGATATGTTCTCAGACAGGCCCTTTCAGCAATCCTGATGGATTGCCTGACTGCTCTACTCCAGAGGTGGTTGAGGGACGTCTTTCCTTACACCCAAACAGCCTGAGAAGCTATCACTGCCGACTTTAAGGGATTTAAAGATAATATTCAGAGGTTACACCATTTTGTTCTTCAAAATCCCAGGTCCGAGACAAAACCTTTCAGATGTGCCACCCAATCAGTGAGAGGCGGCAGCCCTGGAAATCGCAAAGCTGCTGGCAAAAAGAGTCATCCAAATCATCCTCCAAGACCAGTTCGGATCGGGCATATATATTCAAGATTCTTTTTGATGCCAAAGAAGATGGGGGCCTTCAGACCAGTTCTGGATCTCACTTCACTAAAGAAGTCTGTTGCCAAAACAAAATTCTAACAGGACAGAATACAGTCCATTCTGCCCAAGGATGATTGGATGTGCTCAGTAGACCTTCAGGATGCATAATACAACATCAAGATGGACAGATGCTCCAGAAGGTTCCTCCATTTCTGGCTTGGAGCCAATCACTCCCAGTTCAGGGTACTTCCCTTTGGACTCACCACAGCCTCCAGGGTGTTTACCAAAGTGATGGCCGTAGTTGCAGCTCACCTGAGACTGCTCGCATTCCACAAGTTTCCTTGTTTGGATGATTGGCACCTCACTGCTCCATCAAGCATAGACTTCTTCAGGCCAGGGATTGTTTCCTTCACCTAGCCTCGACCTTGGTCATAACTATCAGATTTTCAAAAATGGTCAAGTTGGATCTGATGTCAGATCAGAGACCCACAGGTTGAAGACCAACTGATGACAACTACTTCAGATTCAATATTAAGCTAATTTATTTTGGAATTAAAATATTCTCAACCTGCCTATGCTGCCAAAAAGGAAACCAAAGCCCTCAAATACACAAGGCAAGGTAGCATTTCCCAGTTTAGGAAAGAGTGTTTTATAAAGTAATTCAAAATAAAATCTTTAAATGCAAGCCACAGTATTGCTTTTTCTACTGAATATATCTATACAATCAAAAAAGAGTAAACTAATATTAAAACTTTTTAGTTGCAATCCTGGTTATTACATCAGGTGTAAATAGATGTCTACAGAAAACCAACATTATAAGAAATGGTCAAACAGTAAACAAGATCTGCTTGAAGCAGCTATGATTACTCTGAAATTCAGGAAACATAAGTCCTGAGGAAAACCTGCATGGTCTGTATCTATCGGTCCGGTTAGAGGTACAAAAAAGTAAACACCATAAAACCCTGCAGGTTTCTAAAATCCACACTTTCTCTCTTTGAACCAATAAATGTATGATACATCCAAATTAGATCATTTTTTGCTCTATATTTGTGCTGCTGTGTTGAAAACAATAATCATTTTATATTAAAAAGTAAATGCTTACTTGGCATGAAACATTAGGTTTTATGTCAAAAGATGCAGCAAGTAATCGGCCAATTGTTTTTTTTCTTTTCTCATTCTATAAAAACAAGCAACTTTAAGCCTACCATACATTAAAGATTGGCTAAATTAGTATTAGTGACCTTGATAACCTTCTGTGCAGAGTTTCAGAAATAACAAGACCTTGATAACCTTCTGTGCAGAGTTTCAGAAATAACAAATTTCACGTATGGTGCACATTTTAGACTACCTAACTTAAACAGACTCCTCTTGGAGTGGAGTGAACTAATACTGAGAGCCACGACTTATGAAGAGATTGCGACATCTTTCCTTCCACTTTATTTAGCATATTTGTGACATCTTTCCTTCCACTTTATTTAGCATATTTCATTAACAGCTGTACAACAGATAACGAAGTTCCAAATTATTCTGCTAAGTATCATGTTTTTGTTATGTTTTTGATGCTTTTGCTTTTATTATCTCTTATATGTCCATTTAATCACTATGCCCACACACTGGAATGGTGTCACGTAGGGCATTAGCCAGGACTTTCATACAACAGCAAAGTATTCCGGCAAACAAAATCATGTTAAGTCTTGTAAATACAATGATTTATACTGTGGTTTCAATACTATACCATCTAATGTAGTAGTATTAAAATATCTATCTTAACAGTATACCTTAGCAGAGAGTACAATGTCTTGTGTGACTGTGCTTAGACAGAAATAGAGTAGCCTGTGTACCACAACAGATGCAGGGATTGCCTCTATACATGGCCTATTTCTGTACTTCATCCCTATGCTGTCAAGTGACGCAGGTTGCAAGTCTATGCATATTAAAAGAGGGGCTGTTCTTAACAATAAAACAAACCATAAAAATATCTGCCTTCTGTGTCAGAAACAGTATGGTCTGACAGTGTACATGGTAAGGGAGCATGTACATGGTAAAGTGCCCAAGCTCGCTGACCCTCTTCAAGAGAAATCTTGATGAGTGGATGGGAAACAGAAAATTCACCCCGGGGATAACTCCAGTGGCTCTACTTGACAGAGGCACTGGGAAAGTACAGTTGTGTACACCTACCATAAATGTAGATGTTCGAGTGTCTTCACTGTTGCAGTCATAACTGTAGGGTGCTCCTGCCGGCAGGCAGCCCGAGGTCGGCCAGAATCCCAAAGTCTGGGTCCGGCGTCGGCTGTACAACTAGTACCCTGGCGTCAGTGCAGCTCTGGTACATAGCCCTCAGCCGACGCCATCTTCTCCAGCCTTTCTTGCCCTAGATGTCAGAAGTCCCAATAAATCAGAAATGAATCCAACAAGGAAACACAAATACACCATAAATAAGAGAAAAGAGGGATAGGAGGGAGGAAACCCGACTGCAACAGTGAAGACACTCGAACATCTACATTTATGGTAGGTGTACACAACTGTACTATGTTTTTCGTGTTTCACTGTTGCAGTCATAACTGTAGGGTGGAATCCCAAAGCAGTGAAAAAGGGGAGGAGGCTTAGACAGAAGAAGGGGCAGCAAGAAGACCCTGCAAAACAGCAGAGGCAAAGCCTGCCCTGGTCTTAGAATACAGAGGGAGATTGTAGTGCTTGGAAAAAGTATGCACAGAACTCCAAGTGGCAGCATCCAAGATATCCTTGGTAGGAACTCCTCTGAGAAAAGCTGTAGAAGTGGCAGCTGCTCTAGTAGAATGACTTCTCACAGTACCTGGAAACTGTTTCCCATGATGAGTGTAACAAAATCTGATTCCATAAGCAATCCATTTGGAAATAGTTTGTTTTGAAATAGCTTTTCCAAGAGAACTGGAGGCAAAAGAAACAAACATTTAGTTATGTACTCACCATAACTTCAGATGTTTGGGATCCATCTCGCCTACATTCTGACTGATGGGTTCGGAGCCGATCCCTCGGCTCCGACTCGGCACGCTTATGCCAAAGAGCGAAGTCTCTTATTGGCTGAGCTTACTATATCCCAGGATGCACCACTACCAGTCCCCCAGATCTAGTTTGTCCGCATACATGCACACATGCAAGCACTGCTTATATAACATCGTCAGAAGAAACAAGATAAAACAGTAGAACTCAAAACCGTTCAATCTCTTCTGATCTCCAAGGCCGGGGGAAGGAGGGTGGGTATTAGGAATGTAGGAGATGGATCCCAAACATCTGAAGTTATGGTGAGTACATAACTAAAAGATGTTATGTGATCCTATCTCGCCTACATTCTGACTGATGGGACAGCGTCCTAGCACCTGAATCCTGGGTGGCTCACTGGAAAACACTCCTGAGTACCGTGGAACCAAATGATGCTCGCCCTTTAGATGCCACATCCAATTTATAGTGGGAAATGAAAGTGTGCGGATTGGACCAAGTAGCCGCAGCACAAATCTCAGAAATAGCGAGCTTGGAATGAAAAGCTATAGAAGTAGCCATAGCTCTGGTAGAGTGAGCTTTGATAGATGTTGTAAGTTGCTTATTTGAAGAGGAATAAGCCTGAGTTATACAATCTCTAATCCATTTGGAGATAGTAGCTTTTGTGATGGTTTTGCCCAATTTATTGTCTGAGAAGGACACAAACAACTGGTCTGATTTACGAAATTGCTGAGTCCTGTCTAGATAGAAGTGCAATTGCCTGTGAACATCCAATTTATGGAGAGTGTATTCTGCTTCATTGGAGAATTTTGGAAAGAAAACTGGTAGCTCTAGAGATTGTTGGAGACAGAGATTAGAACAGACCTTTGGGACAAAAGATGGGTTAGGCCTGAGTGATACTCTATCCTTGTGAAAAATCAAGTACGGTGGTTTGATAGATAGGGCTTGAAGCTCTGAAACTCTTCTTGCAGAGGTAATTGCAACTAAGAAGGCAGTTTTCCAAGACAGATATTTTAACTCACATGTAGCAGCCGGTTCGAAAGGGGAAGATGTTAATGCACGAAGCACCAAATCAAGATCCCACTGAGGCGCAGGATGAAAAACTGGGGGTCTTAACAGCCCCGCACCTTTAATGAAAGTTTTGCATAATCTGCTGCTCATCAACGGTGGATCCATGGATTCGTGAAATTTAGAGATAGCTGCCAGTTGGACTTTAATAGTAGAGACTGAAGATCCTTGATTAAACAAGGATGTTAAAAATTTCAAAACCTCTGGGATCGGGGCAGTGATAGGGTCTAAGCCCTGAGTTGAGCCCAGATAGCAAACCTCTTCCACTTACTGAGGTACAATTTCTTAGTGGTGGGTTTGTGGGCGAAGATAAAATGTGAATAACTTCCGGGTCTAAGGTGTGATTTCTGACTAAAGTCGGAAGTGGAGGAGCCAAGCTGTCAACTTCAAAGTGTGAAGGGACTGGTGTCGTCGTCCCGACTGATGAATTAGCAGATCCGGAGTTAGATCTAAAACCCAAGGATCGTCCATCGCATGTTTCTTCAGGTAGGGAAACCATACCTGACGAGGCCAGTCTTGAGCAATTAGTATCATTGTGGACCCCAATTGAGAAGCTTTCTGAATGACTTTGGGGAGAAGTGGAATCGGAGGAAAGGAATAAAGTAGCCCTGTTGGCCAAGGTTGTGCTAGAGCATCCATAGCTGCTTCCCCCTGATGTGGAGTCAAGGAGAATAACCTTTTGCACTTTGTGTTTTGTGGTGTAGCAAACAGGTCGCAGCACGGCGTCCCCCATCTTCTGAAAACCTGAGCTGCTACTGTTTCGTTCAGGGACCACTCGTGAGGAGAGAGAATTGTCCTGCTTAATCTGTCTGCCAATATATTGGATTTCCCCGGAATGTGGGTCGCTACCAAGAAACGGCTGGTAGCTACAGCCCATTCCCACACCCTCATGGCCTCTCTGCAAAGGGGGTAAGATCTGGTCCCTCCTTGTTTGTTTAGATACCAGACCACCGACATGTTCTCTGTGTGGATAGCGATAATGCCCTGAGGGAGAAACTTGTGGAGGGCTTGTAGGGACAGAAGTACAGCCCTCATCTCCAATACATTGATGTGGAGAAAGGTTTTGTCTGGAAGCCAGGAACCCTGAACTAACCTGCCCAGACAATGCCCCCCCACCCTGTCTGGGAGGCATCCGTCGTCAGGGTGACCACCGGAGGGGGGATAACAAAAGGACTTCCCTGATTCAGATTGGACGGCTGAAGCCACCAGCGAAGGTCCCGTTTGCACGTTTCTGTAATCATAATGGGGTGATTGAGGGGAAGATCCTGAAAGGACCATTGAGTCGATAATAGCCACTGAAGAATCCTCATGTGCAATCTTGCCAGAGGAACTAGGAGAACCGTGGCAGACATCGAACCTAAAAGTTGCAGGACCATCCTGGCTGGGGCCTTGGATCTTGAAAGCAGGGCTTGAACTTGGCCTTGTAAAGTTTGAATCCTTTTGGTAGGAAGAAAAACGCGCATCAATTTTGAGTCTATCTCTGCTCCTATGAACCTTATGCGCTGAGAGGGCAGCAAGACAGACTTTGACCAATTGAATGTAATTCCCAGGGTAGCACCCAGGGAAATGGTGGCTTTGAGGTTGTCCATTAGTAGATGACTGGTGGTGGCAGTCAGGAGCCAGTCGTCCAGATAGGGAAACACTTGGAATCCAAGACTCCTCAGGTGAGCAGTTACTACTGCCAAACACTTGGTGAACACCCTGGGGGCTGTGGTGAGACCAAAGGGCAGTGCACAAAATTGGAAATGACTGTCTCCCAGGCTGAAGCGCAGATACTTCCTGGACGCCTGATGTATCGGTATGTGATAATAGGCGTCCTTGAGATCTATGGAGCACATCCAAACATCCTTCTCCAACAATGGGAGAATGGATTGTAACGTGACCATTGAATTTGGATTTCGTGACGGATTGGTTTAGTCTGCTGAGATCCAATATTGGTCTCAGGTCCCCTGTCTTTTTTGGCACTAAAAAGAACCTTGAGTAATTTCGGATCCGATCTGGTCTGTGGGGACCGGTTGGATGACTCCTTTTCTAGCAGCTTTAACGCTTCTGCGGCTGCAATTTCCCTTTGACTGGGTGGTGGGTCCGGGATTTTTTGGACGGTGGGGTGAGTGTGTGAAAGGAATGGTGTAACCTCCGGCAATAATCCGAAGCACCCATCTGTCCTGAGTGATAGACTCCCAGGCTTTTAGGTGCTTGACAAACGGCACCCGACTGGCTCGAGCAGCACAGCCGGGCAATCCCTCATGAAGTGTGGGAGGCTGAAGAGCCACGAAAGGACTCGCGGTCTCCAGAATTGCGGGGCCCTCTGCGCCTCTGGGACGGCGTCTCCCAGAAAAATTTCCCGTCCTCTGCCTCTGGAAGGGAATCTTCCTGCTGTTGAGGAAAAACTTACGTGATTTGCAGAACCACATCTTCCCTCCTCCTTTAGCCTTGGGATAAGGCCGAAGGGAGTGGAATAATGTGCACCTACGGCAGATAAAGTTTTTCCCTCTTGCTCACAGCGGGTAAGAGTGTCTTTAACCTTAGGTCCAAACAAAGAGGACCCATCAAAGGGAGCGTCGGTAAGGAAGACTTGAAGGCCTCCATAAAATGACACAACGGAGCCAGGCTTGTCTCCGTGAGCCACGCCTGTGCCTGCCGCTCTACCGCCTTCGCCGCATATGAAATGAGCCTCATGGACGAGTTAGAAATTGAAGTAAGGATAGCCAACTGAGAGCTAACCGACTGGGCTAGCTGCTCAGGTAGGTTACCCGAGAGGGAATCTGACAGCTCCTTGACCAGATCCCTCTGAAGCCTGGTAAAATGTGCCAAATAATTCAGGGACCTTAAAGTAAAGGCAGCTGAAGTCAGGGTGCGCTTCCCGTACCGGTCCATGCTCCTAGACTCCTTATTAGGAGGATGGACGGACGTTGAAGCCTCTGCCACGTCCTGTTGTGTAGCAGATGCCACCATGTTAGGACGAGAAGGCACTGGTTCCACGGTATCTGGATGTTCCCACGCCCTCAGACAAACCAAATCCAGGAGCTCATCGAAGGGCGGAGACACCCAGGAGGCGGAGGGCTGAGCCCCAAAGGCCTTGAGAAGCACTGACTCATCAGCAGAGGGGGGTTTGGATATCCAGCCGCCTCGTTGTTTGAGGATCTCTAAAATGTCTGCAAATGAGACATCATCCGAGGACGACTTCGGGGACCCCTCCGCATCATCAAGATCAGTGTCCGATGTAATAGACTCGGGGGAGTCCACGTGCTTCCTCTTGCACGATCTCTTCCTTGGGGGCTCCTCTGAAGACAACTCTGAAGAACCCTCAGGAGGAGGGGAACCCCCAGTGGGGGTAACCTCAGGCCCAGGGGCTCCGCTGTCTAAGGACAGGGGAACTGCCAAAGACCCAGTCTCCACGCCCAGGGAAGGTGCCGGTAAAGCCGGAGAGATGGCCGAAGACTTGGCCAAGGCACTCCTCATAGCTCTGAAAGCCGGACCCCCAGAATCCTGGGAGTGTCCGGTCCCCGGAGCCATGATAGCAGACGGAAGTCCCGCAGCCGAAGCACCGAGAGGAGGCTCGGAACCGACAGCATAGGTCCCGAAACGTCACCTCCGGGTCCGGCCGAAGAAGTCCGTGTACCAAACTCGGGCCCGAAGGCCGGGTTGGAGTAAGGGTCGGAGCCGACCCTAAGACCTCCACCGGCTCCAACAGCACCTGCTCCGGAGCGAAGCAGTCGGAGGAGGAATGGCAATGACATGGGCATGGGCCGTCGGCTCGAAGCCAACTGGGTTGGAGCGAAACAAATTTTGAAAGACTGGGGACTGGAACAGTCTTTGGAGCACCCTTGTCTATGTCCGAATCTGACATCCTCGATGACCTAGAGGATACTGAGCGGGTTCGAGATGGCCTCTCCAACGGCCCCAAGGGGCTAGGGGACCGGCTCGAGGCGACTCGATGACTATCGGCCGAAGGAATACCCAAACTAGTTTCCATCGGTGCCGAGGAGGACTTGGCCGAGGAGGAAGTGTCTGGCGGACAACCTTCATCGGCTCCGAGACCAGTGGAGCGGCGAAGGTGACCCGCCTCGATGCCCCAGCCATCGGCTCCGAAGCCAGAGGAGTCGAGACTGGTGGCATCGAGGCAGACCGTTCGCCCTCGGCTCCAAGTCCTTGGAGCCGAAGGAGAAACCTGCCTATGTCTTTTGGCGGTCGGATCCGACGGACTGGTCGGAGCCGCGCCCTTTCTTTAGCAGGAGAAGGAGAGGATGCTAAAGCTTCTTCAAAGGAGGGTTTTATAAGGCCTTTTAATATAAGCTTATTTTTCCTCTCTTGGAGGACCCTCGAGGAAAAAGCGTGACACACGCTGCAAGACTCCTGCAAATGTTTTGCACCCAAACAATAAACACAGAGAGAGTGGTCATCTGTTATAGACATTTTAAAGTTGCACTTGGTGCACTTTTTAAAGCCTGAAGGCCTAGGAACCTGAGACATTCCGGTAAATTATTCAGTGAACTAGCCAAACACAGTACAAACACTGAAAAAAGAAATTTTCTCTGCTTTGTCCTTCTTTTTAAAGAAAGAGAAACTATCAGCAGTATAAAGGATCCGAGATCCCTAAACAGAACAGAAGTCACCTAACAACCAAAAAGACCGGGAAAGGCCTTTCCACACAAGAGGTACTCCTAGTCAAACACACTCACAACACAAGAATTTACCAAGTAAATTTCTCCAAACGCACTCTAAACACAAGATAGCTGTTAAAACAGCTTTTAGTTGAAGAATAAAGAAATTCCTGACAGAAAGTTAGTGAAAATAATCACTACTTAGCTCAGCCAGCTCGAAACCACGTCTTCACTTGTTAGCGGCAAACGAGATCTGGGGGACTGGTAGTGGTGCATCCTGGGATATAGTAAGCTCAGCCAATAAGAGACTTCGCTCTTTGGCATAAGCGTGCAGAGTCGGAGCCGAGGGATCGGCTCCGAACCCATCAGTCAGAATGTAGGCGAGATAGGATCACATAACATCAATTGATTAGATTTTCTGAACTCTTTAGTCTTGTCCAGGTAAAATCGTAACTGTCTGTGCACATCCAATGAATGCAAAATCCTTTCCCCTTTATTTTGAGGATTAGGAAAGAAAGTAGGAAGGTGAATTGTCTGATTTAAAGCCACTTTCGAAATCACCTTAGGCATAAAAGTAGGATTAGTCCTCAAGGATACTCTGCCTTGGTGGAAAATAAGGTATGGTTCCACAGCCATGAGAGCTTACAACTCTGAGACCCTTCTGGCAGAAGTCAATGCTAACAAAAGAACTGTCTTCCAAGATAAAAACTTAATATCTGAAGATGCAGCAGGCTCAAAAGGAGGCAAAGTAAGTTTTTCTAAAACATAATTAAGATCCCAAGCAGGAACAGGAGGGGTCCTGGGAGGTCTTAAATTCTTGGCCCCTCTCAAGAATTGTCTCACCAAAGGATGAAAAAAAACAGGAGGATCAGAAGTGAAATGAGCAGAAATAGCAGAAGCATGAATCTTAATGGAAGAAAAGGAAAGTCCTTTAGACAAAAGATCCGAAAGGTAAAGCAAAATAGAAGAGAGATCAGGCACCAGAGGGTCCGAGCCTCGGTCCTGCATCCAAATACAAAACCTCTTCCATTTAGAGGCATAGGATTTCCTAGTGCTAGGCCGTCTAGATTCCAGAAGAACATCCAAAACTTGTTTGGGAAGACTAGAAGAAATCAAATTCCTTTGAAGAGCCAAGCTGCCAGGCAAAGGGTCTTGAGATTGGGATGTAGTAACCGACCCTGATGCTGGGACAGAAGAGAAGGGTTTAGAGGGAGAATCCAAGGAGGCTCCAAGAACAGGTGCTTTAAAGTTGGATACCAAAACTGTCAAGGCCAATTTGGAGCAATCAAGATGAGGAACTTGGGCTTGTCCTGTTTTATCTTCAGTAATACCCAAGGTAGTAGAGGAAGAGGAGGGAAGGCATACCCCGAAAGGCTTCTCCAGCTGAAGGACAGGGCATCCACTTTCCAAGCTGTTTTGTGGAAGGACCTGGTGCAAAAGCGAGGCAGCTGATGATTGAGATGGGATGCAAACAGATCTATCCGGGGACATCCCCAAACTGCAGTAATCCTGTTGAATAAGTTGGTGTCTAGCATCCATTCGTGAGGATCTGAAATGTTTCTGCTCAGGCTGTCTGCTAAGAGATTCTGTTCTCCTGGAATGAATTGAGCCTGGAGATGTAGATTCAGATTTAGAGCTGTGTCCCATAAAGCCATAGCTAGTCTGCAAAGGGTGCAATGAGAACCCCCTGCTTGTTTATGTACCACATGACTGTGGTGTTGTCTGTGCGAATTAGCAGAGGCCCTGGTTGCAAAAAGTTCTTGAAGGCTAGAAGAGCATTTTGAACTGCCAACATTTCCTTCAGATTGATGTGCCAGTGAAGATGGTCCTTTGTCCAGGTTCCCTGCTGGCAACTGTCTAGAAAGTGTGCTCCCCAAGCATAATCCGAGGCATCCGTGGTTATGATTTGAGAAGGTTGAGGTAGACGAAAAGGCTTTCCTTCGTTTAAAGCACACACCCTGGACCACCAGAGGAACTCCTTCTGGAGGCAGGGGATCAGAGGAATCAGAATGTCCAGATCGTGGTAATGCTGTGACCATACACTTTTCAGATACCATTGAAGCTTTCTCATATGAAGCCTTGCATTTGGAATCAACAGAATGCAGGAAGCCATATAGCCCAGAGCCTGCTGGAATTTCCTTTCAGTGAGCTGAGATAGAGTTGCCAAGGTGTTGAAAATTGAAGCCAGCTGTGATTGTTTTTCTGGAGTGAGGAAGGCCCTTTGTAAGGTCGTATTTAAGAGGGCTCCCAGGAACACCATTTGTTGAGAAGGGATCAAATGTGACTTTTTTGTGTTCACTGAGAATCCCAGAAGGGAGAGAAGACGTTGAACAAATTCCAGATGTAGAAGTAGAAGATCCTTGCTGTCTGCCTGAATAAGGCAGTCGTCCAAATAGGGGTAAATCTGAATCCCCTGAAGTCTGCAATAAGCCACTACTGGTACCAGGCACTTGGTAAAGACTCTGGGCGCAGTAGATAAACCAAAGGGCAGTACAGAGAATTGAAAGTGTCTCGAACCTGCCTTGAATCTGAGGAATTTCCTGCATTCCTGCCTGATGGGAATGTGTAAGTAGGCTTCCTTTAAGTCCAATGTCACCATCCACGCATCCTGAGAGAGCATTGGAATTAGTTGCTGCAGAGTAAGCATCTTGAATTTTGGAATCTCCAAAAAGGTGTTCAACACAGAAAGGTCCAGAATAGGTCTCCATCAGCTTTGTTTTCTTGGAACCAGAAACAGTCTTGAATAAAAACCTTTTCCCATCTCTGAGAGTGGAACAGGCTCTATGGCTCTCATGGCCAGAAGAGCATCCACTTGATTTAAGGCCTCTGACAATTGATGTTTTGGCAGATCTGGCCAACCGTAAGCCCTTGGCAGAGTATGAAAGTGGAATTTGTAGCCTTTTAAAATCACGTCCAATACCCATCTGTCCTGGGTAATATGAGTCCAATTTCTGTAAAAAAGAGACAGTTTTCCTCCGAGGGGGGCATCCAGGTGAAGGGGTCCTGTAGCCCAACCGAGAGAGTCATTGAGTTTGTTTTCTTTGAGATTGGGATCTGTCTTCCCCTTCTAGGTGAAGAAGCAGTCCATTGTCTAGATCTGTAAGAGGCCTGAGCTTGACCATGACCTCTGGAGCGTCTATATCTTCCCCTTTGAGGCCTGTCAGACGTGGGAAAGGACCAATTTTTGGAGGGCCAATTCCTGGAAAATCTAGGAGGCTGAACTTGCAAGAAATCTTTTACAGTTTGCATAGATTTTGCCTTTTCTTCCATCTTTTTAATAACCTCCTCAGCTTTAGATCCAAAAAGAACATTGTGTTGAACAGGGGCATCTAATAACTTAGCCTTAACCTGTTCAGGTAAACTTTGTTCACAAAGCCAGGCATGTCTCCTGATAACAGTACCAGAGGCTGCAGCCCTGCAAGAAGCATCCAAGGCATCAAAACCACAATGCAAACTATGTTTGTTCACTTGTTCAGTTGCATGCAATACATCCTGAAGTTCCTTATCCTCTGCACATGCAGGAAGGGAAGCAAGCTTTTGCTTTAAAACAGACAAAAGAAATTGCTGATACTTAAACATATGAAACTGGCAATTTAAAGCCCTTACAGACAGGGTAGCAGAAGTATATACCTTTTTCCCCACCTGTCTAAAGCACGAGAATCCTTCTCAGAGGGAATAGGATTCTTAGAAGTAGCAACCTTAGCAGCCTTAGAGCCCTGAGAAATAGTTTCAGGATCCAGAAGGGTTCTTAAATAAGAATAAATGAGAGCCAGGAACCCTATAAAACCTATCAGGCTTAGAAGGAGCAGGAGGCATGGAATCAGGATTCAAATTAGCCTCCGAAAAAGCATCATCCACAATGTCAAGAACAGGAGGGATAGCTAAAGGCCTATGTTGAGGAAGAAGAAGGAATTCTCTAAGCCTCTTCTTGGAAGCAGAATACTCTTGACCCTCCCAATGAAAATGTTCCCTCATCTCATGCAAGGTTTCCCCAAAAGAGAAATCTTCAGGCGGAGAGGCAGAGGGCAAAGAGTCCTCAGCATCCGAATCCTCATAAGGAGGAAAGGAATACTCCTGATCAGAGGAAGAGACAGAAGATACAGAAGCCTGGTCAGAGGAATCCAGAGGAACATCCTGTCGAGGCCTTTTTTCAGGTGGGGGGTGAGAACCCCTAATCATGGTAAGTAAATCTTCAGCCATCTTTAATAATTGCTTCTGTGTCCTGGGAGTAGATTCAGAAGTAGCTTGGGCAGGAACTTTAGACTTAACAGGAGTCTTTGTCTTTGCCTTTGAAATAGTGATGTGAGTAGGCCTGAAAACCCCCTCAGAAGCCGGTACCTGCACCGCGGTTCCAGACCCATCTGAGGGAGCGACGTCCGAAGGTCCTGCAGCAAGTAAAATAGTAGGCCTTGATGGCTCCCCATGGGAGTCCGTATCGGCCATCGGTTCAGAAGTGGCGGGCGACAGGGGCTGCAAAAGCGCCTCACTGACGACAGCCAAACCGGACGCTGGCTCCAGCTGCAACGAGTCCTGTTTGGACCTCGGAGGCCTGTCCTTGTCTTTGCGCTTCTTTTGAATTCCGGTAGTGTCCGACGACATTCTGTAATTGAAGCGTCTTTCAAAATAATTCAGAGCCCAATCGTACCTGCGCTTGATAGTACGAGAATTGAACCTGGCACAGAACCGACAACAAGAAACGTTGTGGTCAGGGCCTAAGCAAGGTAAACAGTAAGAGTGGAAATCTTTATGAGGTATTTGTTTCCCACACGATATACAATTATTAACTTTTTCTGACATCGGAGGAACAAGAAAAAGATTCCCCAACGGGGTACTTAGCTTTGAGAAGAGAAGTAAGAACTACGGACCGACAACAACAAAATACGCTGTTCGAAAATCGCCAACCAACAACTTGCGAGCTGCTTTCCACCGCACGGCAAGAAAGACTGGAGAAGATGGTGTCGGCTGAGGGCTATGTACCAGAGCGTACTGACGTCAGGGTACTAGCTTGTACAGCCGAAGCCGGACCCAGACTTTGGGATTCTGGCCGACCTCGGGCTGCCTGCCGGCAGGAGCACCCTACAGTTATGACTGCAACAGTGAAACACGAAGATCATCCAAGGTCTGATGGCATGATGCCAAGGTAATCCTATGGCTAGGCTTTTAAAGGCCCTATGACCATTAGCCTAGTACACACCTATGAACCATGAAATTTCAAATTGATTTTGCTGCAAAAAAAAGCTTTGTTACATTTTTCAGTTCCTTGCGTATTCCAGGTTGCATATTTTAGTTTGATAAAATATAAAGTAGAAATATTTTTGTGTGTTTCATATGCAAAAATGTTATACTTTGCTGCCTTTCTGTGGCCTGTTCTCAGCAGGTGCAACTTTACTTTGGACAACTAATGATTTAAACAGTATAATGCAAAAAAAAAAAAAAAAAAAAAAAAAAAAGAAAATATTACAAAAAAAATCCTTGGCACTGAAGACATTACTAAAACATTCTGTCCTGTAGGTGTATTCAAAACTCAAGTTTGCTTTCTTTCTTTGTTATTGCTTCATGCAATTTAACTTGCAATCTAAAGACTTTTTAAAAACCACAGTACAGATACTCTATATACAATAAGTTAGAGTATGAACAAATATATTCATTTATGACAAAAACTAATATCTGTTCACTTTTAATGCATGTCTTACAACAGCAAATAACTGCATTTTTTCATGAAGACAGTATGAGAAAGTCTAGATGTACTATAAATTGAATGTGCAAACCAAAGAGTACAAATAAAAAGGTCACACAGATAAACCAATTAGTAAAAACTACAAGAAAAACTAGCCAAGCTAGAGTTTTCACTGTGTGATACCTTAAACTTCCTATAATAGAGGCCCGGGGGATATATGCAAATGACCCATTAAGAACATCAAGTGTTTCAGCTGTGAATGGGATATATGCAAATGACCCCTTTAAGGACTTCAAGTGTTTCAGCTGAGTTTTGACTTTTCTTTTTAAGTTTTTATGAATAAGTCCAGGCCAATAAAGCCAAACCCCACTAGCTGTGGACATACATGTTTCAACCATCTTATGATCTTGTCAAGTCAAGTAGAACTTTACTGTCATAGGTTTCATAGGTTTATACTAGGCTATCTAACCTAAGGCATTTATAAGCCTAGCCCAAATTTTTGTGGATTACGCCACCCCTTATATGAAAAAATACTGTGCCCATTAGTTTGTTGTGCCTCTGTCCAGCAGTGACACAGAGATGATTCCCGGGATAAACCTACGATCTCCCATCCACAGGTCAAGATTTCTCTTGAACAGAGCCAGCGAGGTGCTCTGCCTCACATGGATCGGGATTTTATTCCACAGCATAGGGAGTCTCTGAGTGATAAATCTATCCCTCCAGCACATCCTATTTATATCCGTGCTAAGGTTTAAGTCGCTTGCTCTAGTGGTTTTGGTGGATTTGGATTTTTGAGGTGGAGCATGTCCATTAATTCGGGTTGGACATGGCCTTGTATGTCAGGCACATGTCACCTCTGAGCAGGACGGTATGCAACTGAATAGAGCTGGAGTTTCTTCAATCTGGCAGCATATGACAGATTTTGGAGTCCCTTTATCCTTTTGGTGAGGTACTTTTGGGGTCTCTCCAATTGCTGCAGATGTCGGGTGAGATACATCCCGAATGGGGCATTGTACTCGATCATTGGTCTGATAAGTGAAAAGTACAGGGAACAATGACCTCACTAGATCTGGATGTGAATCCCTTCATGATCAGGTGGGCAATGTAGAAGGTCTTTCTAACCACTTTAGCAATGTGAGTGTCAAAGAAAGGCCACTGTCAACCTGGGTCCCCAGGTCCCTGATAACCTCTTCTGTGCTTAGTGGATTGCCACCTATATGGTAGCTTGGGGTTACCTTGTTTTTCCCGAAGGGTATGACTATACATTTTTTGGCGTTTAACTTCAGCCCATGGCTCTGGCACCAGCTATCTGTTTCCGTGAGTCCCTTCTGAAGGATATCCGTGTCCGATGCACTTTCCACTATGGCGCCCAGTTTGCAGTCATCTGCAAACTTTGTCAGCCAAAGTCCTCCCATGTTGGCTTGTACTTCTGAGAAGTAGATGCCGAACAATAGGGGGCCAAGGACCGAGCCCTGTGGGACATCACTTGTGACCGGCTTGGAGTCTAACATAGCGCCAGCAACTCTAACCCTGTGGGTTCTGTCCTTAAGCCAGTTTGCAACCCATCTTGTGACATATGGGTTTACATTTAAGCTGGTAAGTTTTTCTACAATACCCGAGTGGGGTATTGTGTCGAAAACCTTTGCAAGGTCAAGGTAGGCTGTATGGACTGCCTTTCCCTCATCAATGGCCTTGGTGACTGTTTCGAAGAAGTCGACCAAGTTCAAAAGGCATGATCTGCCCTTGACGAAGCCAAACTGGGTCGGGTCCAATGTCTGCAAGTCCCCTATATCTTTGTTTATGAGCTCCATTATGATCCTCTCCATAGCTTTGCAGGCTAGACTTGTTAAGCTTATGGGGCGTAATTACCAGGGTCCGTGAGGCACCGCCTTTGTGGAGTGGGACCACAGTTGCCGTCGCCACTCCTTGGGCACGTATCCTGTGGTAAGGCTGAGATTAAACAGCTGCCTTATGTGCGGGTTTAATTCCTCATTTAGCTCGTGTAGCACACAGCCGGGGACACCATCCGGTCCCATTGATGCTGTGTTTTTAGCTTTAGAGAGCAGCTTTCACCTGCGCATTTGAGATGTCTGGGAGGCTACACTCTGCTGGGATAGTTATCTCTCCTTTGGGGGGGGGGGGTGAAGTTTGCACTGAACCTGTCTGCCAGTATGTTGGCAATGTCTGTGGGTTCAGTGATTTTTGTATCATTTTGGACTAATTCTGAGCATATCTGGGAGTTTCCACCCAGGTTCCTAACATAGCTGAAAAAGGCCTTATGATTGTCCTTTGAATCCATGGCAATTTTTCTCTCAAAATTGGCCTTAGTTGATTTTATGAGTGCTCGTATTTTTTTACTAATAATGATCAGGGGTGACTTCCCTTTTATGGATTTTGTTCTATCATGTAATAGCTTTCTCCTCTTCTTGTAAAGTTTATTAATGGCTGGGGTCCACCAGACTGGACGTTTGCCCTTTGTGGAAAGAGTCTTGGTTTTATTTGGGATTGCCTGATCCATGCAATCCTGGAGGTGTTCATAGAAGGCATTTGTAAGGGCTTCCGCAGCTTGGGTTGTGGTTTCCACTGGCTCAGGGGCCTTGAAGGATACCACACCAGTCTTGAGTAGTGTGAAGTTTGCTTTAGAGAAGTTCTTCACTGTGGTCTTTTTTTGTTTGGGGTGGGGGAGGGATGTGGATTTCCAGTGAGATTAGTTTATGATCAGATCTCACCAATGAGGGATATACTTCCAGTGTGGAGCATTTTGTCCCCATGTTTGTGATAATGAGATCTAGTATATTTTCTCCTCTCGTGGGAACAGTGACTAGCTGTTCCATGGCATTTGAATTTATGAACTCCAGGAACCATTGGGCTAGAAAGTTAGGGCTTGAGTAATGTTCCCAGTCTATATTCGGGTAGTTGAAGTCACCCAATATGATGGTGTTTGGAGATACATTTATACCCTCCAGTGTCTTCAGGAAGGCTGTGTGGGGTTCCTGAGTTTGGGAGGGTGGCCTGTAGCATGCTACAATTTGTAGAGCAGTTTTGCCTATGGTTAGTTGCACCTGGATGGTTTCCGAAGCTTCGTGCGTTGCCACCAACCTGGAGGTGTGGGTATCCTTTATGAATATGGATACACAACCTCCTTTTGTGGTGTGGTCCGGGTTTTGGGGCCAGAACGCATGATATGAGGTAAAACCTAATAGTGCCGGGGTGCTCTCAGGAGCCTTGAACCAGGTTTCAGTTACAGCACAGACATCGATGTTCTCCATACTGAGAAGGGCCTCGAGTGCGTGCATTTTGAGATGTAGACTTCTGGCATTGAGCAGCATTACCCTTAGTTTCTTCCCATTTTTGTTTTCTAGGGTGGTAGGTTTAGAATTTGAGCCTTGCCTAAAAAAGGCACTATGGGAGTGGCAAGAGCCTTAGCCAATATCCAGAATCCCAGGGGTGACAGGTGCAAGCCGTCCCTTGCGAAGCAGCGTGGCTTGTCAAGCATGTCATCCCAGGCAGACAGACACTGGATCCCCTTTGAATGACACCAGACATTAAGCCAATTGTTAAAGCTGATCATCTTGTCTCTATATTGTGGCATCATTCTTGGTGAAGGAAGGATACTGCTCAGGGTCAGGGTCATACCTGCCTGGGCTACATAATCAGAGAGCTCCTCTATGTCTCTTTTCATGTAGTCCAGGGAGGTACGTCTCAGGTCGTTCACACCAGCATGGACAATGACTGTGTCATATTTGTACTTGCCGTGGAGTGACCAGAGTGCTTGTGTTATGTGGCGGATTCTAGCGCCCAGTAGGCAGCTTACTGTGACCCTCTCCTTGTTCAGCCTGGTGAGTGGGACGTCAGTGTGTCTGACTATGGAGTCACCTATGACAAGTATGTTTGGTGTTGTATTTGGCCTTAAGGGCTGTGACTGCTTTGCACACTGCTTTTGTGGTTTATGTGTTGCTTGTGGGGTGTCTTGAGGTAGCAGTTGTTTGGGTGTCTGCTTTGGAGGCCTCTGCTGTTTAGGTAAATTTTTACTCAGAGCCTCCGAGTATGTCTTTGTGTGTTTATGTGTTTGATTCAGTGGTGTGGTAGCATTATGTGAGGCTGGTTTTGTGGTGTGTGTAGTTGCCTTCTCCTCCTGTCTGGTCTTGCCAGTCCTGAGTTGAGAGAGCTCAGCCTCCAGTTTGGCTAAATAGCTGCATCTCTCGCAAGTATTTGTGTTATGTGGGAGGAGGAGAGGGTTGTCTGTGTACATGAGGCAGTTATAACATTGCCTCAAGATTCCCAGATTCACCAGCTGGACCGGAGAGGAGATTGACAACTGACCTTTGGACATGCTAGAATAATATTGGGAAATCCTTAATTGAAAACAAGGGCCAGTGGGGAGTGAGGGTGTAGTGCTTTTAATTTTTAGTGCTGACTTATATAATTGCTATAGTGAGCAAGTGCCAGGTAACTTGAGTGCAATGCGTTACAAGTAACTAAATGCAAAAACGACAAACAGTAACTTTCTTTCAAGTGAAACAAGGAACTAGTACAGTAAGCAATGCAGATATCACTAGTGATCCACAGAAGCGCTGAGAAGCCGCGTATTAGGTGGAATTAGCTTCCAGGGAAATAACAAACAAACAAACAACAAGCATATAAACAAAGCTAGATTCAGCAGGCCTGGATCTAGTCTATGCTAGAGCAAACAAGGTGTACCAATTTCAGTAAGATACAGTTCAAATATTCAGGCACTATAAACCTCTAACCAGAAATTCCCAGCTCAGAAGGGCAGAGTCCAGCCTCTTCTCCCACAAGAGTGCAGACCACGAACCTTCTTAATGTAAAATAACTGGCCTGAAGCCCAAGTGCCTAAACCAGAACTAATACCCTTGGACACTGGGCTCCCAATCAGCAGTTCCCAACTTAGAAGGATGAAAGCTAACTGTCCTGCCACCACAGTGCTTGCCACAAACCTTCCTAATGTAAAACAACTGGTCTGAAGCCCAAGTGCTTAATCCAAAAGACTTAGAATGATAGCTACACTTTAATCAAGTTACAACCAAGCAGTAATAAATACAATTGAATACTTTAGAGAATGTCTGGATTAGTGCTCAAGTTACACAAACAAAGCTAGATCCAGCAGGCCCGAATCCAGTCTATGCCACAGCAAACAAGGCACCAACTTCGGTAAGAAGCAGTTCAGATATGCATGCACTATAAGCCTTTAACCAGAAATTCCCAGCTCAGAAGGGCAGAGTCCAGCCTCTCCTCCCACAAGAGTGCAGACCACGAACCCTCTTAATGTAAAATAACTGGCCTGAAAGCCCAAGTGCTTAAACCAGAATTAATACACTTTTAGAATAACAGACACTGAGCTTTCAATCAGCAGTTCCCAACCTAGAAGGATGTAAGCTACCTGTTCTGCCACAACAGTGCAGACCACAAACCCTCTCAGTGCAAAACAACTGGTCCAAAGCCCAAGTGTTTAAACGAAAAGGCTTAGAATGAGTTACACCAAGCAGTAATAAATACAATTGAGTATTTTTAAGATGATGCAAAAGTAAAATGAAGTAGGTAGAAACACAAGTACAGTAAAAGCAGATTAAAAAAAAAATGTATCTGAACAAGTGCTGAGATCAAAGAAACAGATTTGAGTGCTGAAACTAGAAAACTGGCTAGTTATAAGAAAAAAAAAACAAGCTAGAAGGCTTCCCTCAAACACAGAAGGGCTTGGGGGCTCAGAAGCCTACAAATAGTCTATACCACTTAACAGGAAAGGCAGGAAATAAGCTTAATTTTTTTTGTCCGTTTCCCAGATGCTCTCTTTGTACACAGTAGGAGTGCCGGAAATCAGAATATGATCTCACTGCACTCAGTTGAGTGAGCAAATGAGATGGGCCCAGAGGCAGGCTGAGGGGCGGGCAGTTTCAAGGCCACTAAGATTAACACCAAAACAAAAACAGGGAGGGTGCGTGGGAATAACTGAAGAGCAGAATAACTGCAACTTGAGTTCAATATTCCTTCAACACAGTTTAAATCAAATTAAATACTGTATTTTTTTTTACAAAAAGTGCAGATTAAGGTACTTAAATTATCTTATACGTCCAGTTGAATATAACCAAGTTCTTAGCTGGCCAAAGCTGAGGTTTTTAAGCAATAAAAATTTCACAATGCACCACTTAAAAAGGCAAGGACAGGAAATCAAAGAATGTGGCTACCCTCACACCTGTAATTACTAGCAAATAACATACTAGCTTCAGTTCAAGTTACTAAAGAGCAGAGTAACTGCAACTTGAGTTCAATATTCCTTCAACACAGTTTAAATCAAATTAAATACTGCATTTTTAAAAAAAAAAAGTGCAGATAAAGGTACTTAAATTTTCTTATACGTCCAGTTGAATATAACCAAGTTCTTAGCTGGCCAAAGCTGAGGTTTTTAAGCAATAAAAATTTCACAATGCACCACTTAAAAGGCAAGGACAGGAAATCAAAGAATGTGGCTACCCCCACACCTGTAATTACTAGCAAATAACACACTAGCTTCAGTTCAAGTTACTAAAGAGCAGAATAACTGCAACTTGAGTTCAATATTCCTTCAACACAGTTTAAATCAAATTAAATACTGTATTTTTTTTTACAAAAAGTGCAGATTAAGGTACTTAAATTATCTTATACGTCCAGTTGAATATAACCAAGTTCTTAGCTGGCCAAAGCTGAGGTTTTTAAGCAATAAAAATTTCACAATGCACCACTTAAAAAGGCAAGGACAGGAAATCAAAGAATGTGGCTACCCCCACACCTGTAATTACTAGCAAATAACATACTAGCTTCAGTTCAAGTTACTAAAGAGCAGAGTAACTGCAACTTGAGTTCAATATTCCTTCAACACAGTTTAAATCAAATTAAATACTGCATTTTTAAAAAAAAAAAAGTGCAGATAAAGGTACTTAAATTTTCTTATACGTCCAGTTGAATATAACCAAGTTCTTAGCTGGCCAAAGCTGAGGTTTTTAAGCAATAAAAATTTCACAATACACCACTTAAAAAGGCAAGGACAGGAAATCAAAGAATGTGGCTACCCCCACACCTGTAATTACTAGCAAATAACACACTAGCTTCAGTTCAAGTTACTAAAGAGCAGAATAACTGCAACTTGAGTTCAATATTCCTTCAACACAGTTTAAATCAAATTAAATACTGTATTTTTTTTTACAAAAAGTGCAGATTAAGGTACTTAAATTATCTTATACGTCCAGTTGAATATAACCAAGTTCTTAGCTGGCCAAAGCTGAGGTTTTAAGCAATAAAATTTTCACAATGCACCACTTAAAAAGGCAAGGACAGGAAATCAAAGAATGTGGCTACCCCCCAACTGTAATTACTAGCAAATAACATACTAGCTTCAGTTCAAGTTACTAAAGAGCAGAGTAACTGCTACTTGAGTTCAATATTCCTTCAACACAGTTTAAATCAATTGAATACTGCATTTTAAAAAAAGTGCAGATAAAGGTACTTAAATTCTCTTGTATATAACCAAGTTCTTAGCTGGCCAAAGCTGAGGTTTTTAAGCAATAAAAATTTCACAATGCACCACTTAAAAAGGCAAGGACAGGAAATCAAAGAATGTGGCTACCCCCACACCTGTAATTACTAGCAAATAACACACTAGCTTCAGTTCAAGTTACTAAAGAGCAGAATAACTGCAACTTGAGTTCAATATTCCTTCAACACAGTTTAAATCAAATTAAATACTGTACTTTTTTTAAAAAAGTGCAGATTAAGGTACTTAAATTATCTTATACGTCCAGTTGAATATAACCAAGTTCTTAGCTGGCCAAAGCTGAGGTTTTTAAGCAATAAAAATTTCACAATGCACCACTTAAAAAGGCAAGGACAGGAAATCAAAGAATGTGGCTACCCCCACACCTGTAATTACTAGCAAATAACATACTAGCTTCAGTTCAAGTTACTAAAGAGCAGAGTAACTGCAACTTGAGTTCAATATTCCTTCAACACAGTTTAAATCAAATTAAATACTGCATTTTTAAAAAAAAAAAAGTGCAGATAAAGGTACTTAAATTTTCTTATACGTCCAGTTGAATATAACCAAGTTCTTAGCTGGCCAAAGCTGAGGTTTTTAAGCAATAAAAATTTCACAATGCACCACTTAAAAAGGCAAGGACAGGAAATCAAAGAATGTGGCTACCCCCACACCTGTAATTACTAGCAAATAACACACTAGCTTCAGTTCAAGTTACTAAAGAGCAGAATAACTGCAACTTGAGTTCAATATTCCTTCAACACAGTTTAAATCAAATTAAATACTGTATTTTTTTAAAATAAAGTGCAGATAAAGGTACTTAAATTTTCTTATACGTCCAGTTGAATATAACCAAGTTCTTAGCTGGCCAAAGCTGAGGTTTTTAAGCAATAAAAATTTCACAATGCACCACTTAAAAAGGCAAGGACAGGAAATCAAAGAATGTGGCTACCCCCACACCTGTAATTACTAGCAAATAACACACTAGCTTCAGTTCAAGTTACTAAAGAGAAGAATAACTGCAACTTGAGTTCAATATTCCTTCAACACAGTTTAAATCAAATTAAATACTGTATTTTTTAAAAAAAAAGTGCAGATAAAGGTACTTAAATTCTCATATACGTCCAGTTGAATATAACCAAGTTCTTAGCTGGCCAAAGCTGAGGTTTTTAAGCAATAAAAAATTCACAATGCACCACTTAAAAAGGCAAGGACAGGAAATCAAATACTGTGGCTACCCCCACACCTGTAATTACTAGCAAATAACATACTAGCTTCAGTTCAAGTTACTAAAGAGCAGAATAACTGCAACTTGAGTTCAATATTCCTTCAACACAGTTTAAATCAAATTAAATACTGTATTTTTTTTTTAAAAAAGTGCAGATAAAGGTACTTAAATTCTCTTATACGTCCAGTTGAATATAACCAAGTTCTTAGCTGGCCAAAGCTGAGGTTTTTAAGCAATAAAAATTTCACAATGCACCACTTAAAAAGGCAAGGACAGGAAATCAAAGAATGTGGCTACCCCCACACCTGTAATTACTAGCAACTAACACACTAGCTTCAGTTCAAGTTACTAAAGAGCAGAATAACTGCAGCTTGAGTTCAATATTCCTTCAACACAGTTTAAATCAAATTAAATACTGTATTTTTTTTTTAAAAGTGCAGATAAAGGTACTTAAATTCTCTTATACGTCCAGTTGAATATAACCAAGTTCTTAGCTGGCCAAAGCTGAGGTTTTTAAGCAATAAAAATTTCACAATGCACCACTTAAAAAGGCAAGGACAGGAAATAAAAAAATGTGGCTACCCCACACCTGTAATTACTAGCAAATAACACACTAGCTTCAGTTCAAGTTACTAAAGAGCAGAATAACTGCAACTTGAGTTCAATATTCCTTTAACACAGTTTAAATCAAATTAAATACTGTATTTTTTTTAAAAATGTGCAGATAAAGGTACTTAAATTCTCTTATACATCCAGTTGAATATAACCAAGTTCTTAGCTGGCCAAAGCTGAGGTTTTCAGATCATACAGAAAGTGCACAGCTGAATGAAATTATTTTTCTCAAAGCTGATGTGCAAAAATGTACAATTAAAAAACAAACACATAACAGCAGCAGCAACAATAGAGTCCAAGTGATCGAAGCTGCAAATAACCATGCTTTGCCCATCCTAGTGGCTATTTCAGTGACTGCAGCCATCCTACCATCCACACTATCACCATCTCCATCACAAACACCATCAAATATTCCAAAGTCCCCATCTGTCCATCTCTAATCACTCCAATCCTCTCCACTGGCACACAACTACCAGAGGCCTGAACGATGTACAGTGGCTACAACAGTCCTCTCCTTCCACACCAACATCACTGAGATCAGTTGCATCCATCAGCACCAGCAATATTCCATAATGCAGACCAATCCTTGATCCAACAGAATCAATCAGAGTCCAAAATCCACAAGCCATGCTCCAATTCCTGCACTCGACAAAACCACCATCCCTGAAGGACTGAGACAAACACGGTCAGCTCAATGGTTGCCGAAAGAACCAATGATCCAAAATCAAGGCAAATCCACCAGGATCGAGCAGAAAAACACCACTGCTGCATTTACCACACACGAGGAACAAAACAGTTCACAAAATTGATGACATATCAACAGAAAAACTACAGAATACAAATAACATGAAGCGCACATCTAGGAGCCAGAGTAGCCACTGGCATTCAGGGAACCACCATCTTACTATGTGCCCTGTGTCAACATAGCATAAGTAGACTATTTGGCTATACTTTAGAAACACAGGGTCTTTAGACCCATCTGATATCCATAACCATTAACGTGTCTGGAAAATATCCAACTAACATCCAAACCAAAGAGTAAAAAGGTCACATAGACAAAGCAATTAGTAAAACCTGCAAGAAAAACCTAGTCAAGTTAAGCGTGTTCACTATGTGATACCTTAAATCTCCTGTAATAGAGGACCATGGGATATATGCAAATGACCCCTTAAGGAAATCAAGTGTTTCAGCTATATGGCTTCTGAATGGCTGTGACTTTCTTTTTCTTCTCAAGTCTTTATGGATACATTCAGGTCAATAAATTGAACTGAATGTGCTGTAAAGCCATACATTTAATTTGAGGATGTTCATGCCTCCTACAAAACAAGATCATCATACACCACGGGACATACTATTTTTGGAAAACCATGTTTCTACTGGCTATGTTGTGGTAACGATTGATACAGTGCCTGCTCTACAGAATGCAAAATGGACTGCATTAAGGTCTACTACCAGTGTACACATGTATGTAGTGCTCAACACATTTGCTCAGTGTCACTTGCTCGAAAGTGTTATCATTCCCACAAGCCAGATCTTACTTATCTTCTTAGCCTTCCAAACATCTGACCCTATGAAACTGAACAGCTTCACAGGAGACCTAACTCTACAACCATAAAACTCCCATGCAGTTCCCAACCTTAGTTCTTGATTCCTAACCTTAAAATTCCACTGCCCCCTTGCTAAATCTAAATTCCCAAATCGTTCTCTAAACCTAAAACTCGACTACCCTCTAACCCAGAAGTCCCTGTTTGCTCCCTAAACCTAAATTCCCTAAAATACTCTTCCTGTTCCTTAACCCTAAACCTGTCCTCCTGCCCAGGCAATGTCGTAAGCTACACTCCCACTCCCTACCCAAGATGGCCACACTTACCTTGCTTGAACTCGAATAATGTGTTTGGATAAGGTGCGCAGCTACTTACTCACAACTCATATTCAAGTTTCAGCACGAGCAGCAGCCTGTACAAGACTGGAGAGTCCCTGGCTTTGAGACATTGGTCTTTGAACATCTGGAACTTGAGTGCTTGTAGTTGAACCACTGCATTACTATAATTATAATATGCCAATTTTGCTATTCAAAACAAAAAGGAAAGGTGTAAAAATCCACTTACAGATGCTCTTTGAACAGTGACAATGTTTTGTGGATATAATAATCACTTATAGACAGGCCCTGACCATTCAAAACTTGGTTAACTATTGTGACATTCCACAACAGGAATTAATGAAAAGCTGTCACTAGATCTGACATATCTAGATAAGCCATAACAAACTGGACTGACACAGGCATAGGGAACAGCAGCAGACTCACTCTATTATTTAACAAAAGCAGAAATATGCAGCAAAGTATCTGCTAATAGCATGATACACTGTGAAATTAACAAGTCTGGAATGGGTTTCTATGCTTGCAAACCAGTGACATACGTTTGATTCTCCTGTGGTCAAGATTACAAGATTCTAACAAGATTAGACAAGCAGAATTCTGAAAAATAAATACTCTTCAAAGCTCCATTTAAATGAAAAAGGGGAAAACATAACAATGCGCCTGAATAAATGTTCAAACATTTTAATCAACAATGTCAATAAATAAAACATTTTAGAGCCACCCTACATGTCTGATCAGCCTTTATGTGCTCTAGCTTTGTTTAGGCATGTCATGTAAGTAAATTTTATACACATTAGGAATACAGACAGGAACCTACAAAGTAAAACAAGATGCAGAAATGCAAATTGGTTCATTAGTTCACTAACATTCAGAAATAAAAGAGCAGCATACAATGTAAAACATCAAGTACTTCACTAAAATACTAACACAAGTAATCTTGCAGCACCAACCACCATTTTAGAGCAGGGGCTGAGATTAAGACAGGGGAAGGGATATGACCTTTGCCTAAAACCATACAGACTCACAGGCTTTGGAGAGCATATAAGGGCTTCTTGGCTCACCTAGCCTGCACATTTCCTTGCTTACTATTTAACTCAATCATAAGAAACGAAATGTCCCCCCCCTCTCCTTCACCACCCAGAAATATTTTAAGTTTGTTCCGTGTACTGCTAAATGTCATGACTAATTCTGAAACTACCACCTTTTAAGGAGGACTGTTATATGTGCACAATACCCTGAGGAAAAATACTTCTTTCCAACTTCCCTAATTTATTTATGTACTCAGTTAACTTCAAAATGTTCTCTCATTCTAGTACATTTCTTTAGTTTGATCAACTCTGTTCTTTTGGACTAAGTCCCAAGATATTGTAAAAATAGTGAAAATAGTAAACAATTTACATTCTATGACCAGAACACAGTTATATAATTACAACAGAACTGTCATGTGACTATTTTTATTCATAGGTGTGTACTAGGCTAATGGCCCTGGAGCCTTTACAAACCTAGCCCACAGGATTACCCTTACATCATGCCAGCCGACCACAGTTCCCAGTGTCTATGTCGAGTAGAGCTACTGGAGTAATCCTCGGGGTGAATTTTCTATTTCTTATCTACTCAGCAAGGTTTCTCTTGAAGAGGGCCAGTGAGGTCCTCTGTTCACATGTATGGGAAGTCTATTCCACAGCAAGGGCAGCCTCTGGGTTATGAACCTGTTCCTCCAGCACGTTTTTTGATTGTGGTAATGAAGTTGAGGTCACTGGAGCATGCGGTGCGGAGGGATTTCTTTAGCTGTAGCATTTCTAACAGAGCTGGATCAGACATATCTTTGTATGTCAAGCAGAGATCGGCCCTAAGTAGGCGATATGAGACAGAGAATAGTTGAAGTTTTTTTGAGTCTGTCCATATAAGACAAGTGTTTAAGGCCTAGGATCCTCTTTGTGAGGTACTTTGCAGCCTCTCCAGTTGCTGCAGGTGTCTAATGAGGTACATGCCCAATGGGGCATTGTACTTGATGATTGGCCTAATGAGGGAAGAGTAGAGGGAGACAATGACCTCCTTCTTCCTGGATGCAAAACCCTTAGTAATGAGATGTGCCACATAGAAGGACTTTCTGACCACAGTGGCAATGTGGTGGTCAAAAGAGAGGCTGCTGTCAAACTGTTTCCAGATCTCTTATAAGACGTTCGGTGGACTACCATCGATGTGGCAATTCATGGGAACCGGGTTTTTCCCAAAGGGAATGACGACACATTTTTTGGCATTGAGCTTAAGGCCATGGTTCTGACACCAGTCACTGGTCTCGGTGAGGTCTTTCTGTAGGACGTCAACATCACTTGGGGAGTTAATAATACCTCCCAACTTGCAATCGTCTGCAAACTTTGTCAGCCAGAGACTATTTGTGTTGGCCTGGACTTCAGAGAAGCAGATACAAAACAGGAGAGGACCCAGGACCAAACCCTGTGGGACTCCACCCATGACTGGTCGGCAGTCTGACTTGGAGTCCGCTACTTTCACACTGTGAGTTCTATCTGTGAGCCAGTTTGCAACCCACCTAGTGATATAGGGGTTGAAGCCTAGCTTAGTGAGTTTTTCTATGATTCCTGAATGGGGAATGGTATCAAATGCCTTGGCTAGATCAAGGTAGGCTGTATGAACCACCTTGCTTTCATCCACTGCTCTGGTGACTGACTCAAGGAAGTCGACCAAGTTGAGCAGGCATGATATACCCTTCACAAAACCAAACTGTGTGGGATCCAGAGTTTGGAGATTCCCTAAATCCTTGTTTATTAGTTCCATGATATCGTCAGGCTACTGGGGCGATAGTTCTCAGGGTCTGTAGTCTCTCATCCTTTGTGGAGAGGGATGACTGTCGCAGTGCGCCATTCGGTGGGGACAAAGCCTGAGGTGAGGCTGTGACTCAACAGGGCACACAGGTGAGGTTGCCAGTTCACTCTGTAGTTCATGTAGAACACAGCCAGGGATATTGTCAGGTCTCATGGAAGCTGTATTCTTGGCCTTGGACAGTGCTGTTTTAACCTGTGCAGCAGTAATACTGGGTGCCTGGCAATCTACTGGTATTGTAATTGGTCCTTTGGGGGAGGAGAGATGGGTAAAGTTGGCACTGAATCAGTTGGCCAGTATATTGGCAATATCTGCTGGTTCGGTATAGGCGGTACCATTGTTTAGTTGCTAAGAGCAAATCTGGGTATTGCCTTAGAGATTCTTTACATAAATATAGAAGCCCTTGTCGTTGTCTTTACTATCTGCTGCAATTCTGTTTTCATAGCTAGCTTTAGAGGATTTGATGAGGGATCTCAACTTTTTGTTGAGGCTGATAAGGGAGTTTTTCCACTCTTGGGATTTCACCTTATTCCACATCAGTTTCCTCCTTCTGTTGTAGAGTTTGTTTATGGCAGGGGACCTCCAGATTTGGCTTCCTTTTTTTGGAGGAGAGCGTCTTGGTTCTATTGGGTATGGCGAGATCCATGCATTTGTGTATGTGTTTGTTCAGTGCATTGGTGTATGATTCGGCGGTCATACAACTATTCTCCATTTGCATAGATGCCATGCCATGAAGTTAGCCACCTCTGTTTTTAGAAGCCCAAAATTAGCTTTAGAGAAGTTTTTCATGGTGGTTAAATTTTCATGGTTTTTCATGGTGGTTACATTTACGGGGGGGGGGGGGATTTCCAGGATGATTAGTTTGTGGTTGGATCTAACCAGGGAGGAGTTAACTATTGGTGTAGAGCAACGGTCACCCATGTTAGTAATGACCAGGTCAAGGATGTTGCTACCTCTAGTGGCGGTAAGAATGAGCTGGTCCAGGGCATTTGAATTAATGAATTCCAGTAAACGTTTGGCAAGTGTATTGGTACATGAGTAGTTTTCCCAGTTAATGGAGGGGTAGTTGAAGTCGCCCAGTATGAGAGTGTTAGGTTGGACCCTAATATTCTCCAATATGCTTAGGAACGTGGAGTGTTAGTCTTGGGAAATTGTTGGGGACCTACAGCAGGCTATGACCTGAATCGCAGTCTTGCCCCATGTTAGCTGCACCTGAAGTATCTCTGATGCGTTATGTTGGGCTACCAGTCTGGAGGTGTGCGCATCCTTTATGAATATGGAAACACTACCGCCTTTGGAGCTTCGGTCCAAATTCTGGGGCAGAAAGGTGTGGAATGAGTTATAGCCTGGTAGTGCAGGGGTGCTTTCTGCTGCCTTGAACCAGGTCTCTGTTACAGCACAAATGTCGATGTTCTCCATTTTAAGGAGTGCTTTGAGCGAGTGCATTTTCGGATTCAGACTTAGAGCATTGAGCAGCATGACCCTCAGATTGGATTTCTTTGTAGCTGTTATGATGGTAATTTGGTCTTTAGAACACCACCTAAAAAGGCATTATAGGGGTGGTAAGAGCCTTGGCCAGTATCCGGAAGCCAAGGGGTGACAGATACAGGCCCATCTCTGGCAAAGCATCGAGGTCTTTTAATCATGTCATCCCAGGCAGACAGATACTGGATCCTCTTAGAATGACACAGCCAATTGCTGAAATCGATCATTTTCTGCTTGTACTGTGGCATCATTCTGGGTGATGGTAGGATGCTGCTCAGGGCTAGGGTCATACCCACCTGAGCTACATAATCCGAAAGCTCCTCCACGTCTCTTTTCATGTAGTCCAGGGAGGTACGTCTCAGGTCATTCACACCAACATGTACAATGACAGAGTCATATTTGTACCTGTTGCTGAGTGACCCAACTGCGTGCGATATGTAGTGGATCCTGGCACCTAACAGGCAGCTGACTGTTACTTTCTCCTTATTCAACCTAGTAAGCTCATTTTCCATTATTTTAGACTGAGGGCAACTTGTGGTCATACCTCTCAACCTCTTAGAGCAAGAAATCTGGACAAAGATAAATAATAGGGGACAAATGCACAAAAATAGGAACAATTGTTAAATATTGATCTTAACAATAGAATAATAAGTTTTGCTTTAGCATGCATTTTATGATGGGTATGAAGTCTGAAACTCAAATGTCTGTCATTATTTTCTGTATTTAATCTTTAATGACTTGCCAATACTTTGCTAAAAAAAAACTATTTTATGAGAAACAGACCAAAAAACACTAGGCAAAAATCTGGGCATTCTGTGAAATCTACACAGTTGAGAGGTATGCTTGTGGTACTGGCTGCAGCACCCCCCCCCCCCCACACACACACACTCCTAAAAAGAGAAAATATAGCATTTATTTACTTTTTCTATATTTATGTGTGGAATTTTGTGACTTTCTGATGTCCACTTAAAAGGGAAAAAAAAGGAAAAAGAAATAATTTTACTCTGTTTGCTGCAGGGGTGCTAGAAGCTTCGTTAAGCCTGGGGGCACGGGCAAGAGAGGCACTTAGTGATGTTAAAAAAGAAGGGGGGGCAAGCTTTTTTAAAGCTATTTACTACAGTAACAGAAGCAGCGTAAAAAACAAAAATTGCTAGTAGGAGGCAGTCTGGGACTTGCTACAAATAAAATCTATTCACAAAATAATGCAATTTAAATCAAACAATGGGTGTGAAACACCTATACACTGCTAGTACATGGCAATCTTGTATTAAAAACAGGAGGTGCATGACACACTTCTGTTTTCCCTATGCCTACAAATTAAAGGGGCTAGCACAAAGTAACCAGTATACTTGATTCCTTTTTGTGTAATTTTTAGGTCTTCTAATATCAACAAATAATCAATTTCTGTCTTAATTTAATTTCTAAGTCCAGTTTTTATTTTCTCATTTTTAATTTTCCACTTTTCATAATTTCAGTAATCATTTTAACATCACAACTATTCTTTTTATTTCTCGAATTACAATTAAAGCCACCTGTCATTATTATATCCATGTTAACACAGACATAATTATGTATACTTTTAGGGTCTATATCAGTTCTGTGAAAATCCATTTCAGCAAATACCAAAAGAGCGACACGTATTAATCGAACCGCTAATAGACCAAATGCACTAAACTGCGAAATTTAAAACTTCGAACAGTCATAGTCGGCCAATCCCACCACCCGCTACATACTACCTACCCAAAAAAATAAATAAACCACATACATACAGTAACCAAACCCTACTCCTAACCCGAAAGTAAAGCACCAAAACCCAACTTCTAACCCTACACTAAACCCCACAAACACAACTATCTATGCACTATCCTTAACCCCTCCCTAACCCTAAGGTCCGTAACTACCGCACACTTCCTCTACGGAGATATACTCTAACAAAATAAATAATACACATAAATACATTTAACAAAACCCTACTTCTAACAATACACAATCTTACATAAGTTACCTATCTATACACTTACCTTAACCCGCACCCTACCCTAAGATCCATACTTATCGCACACTTACCTTACGGAGCTATAGCGCAGACGGGTCAACCAAAACACTTCGACATTTCGGATTTCACTGTTTTGGATGTTCGGTGTTTACGTAGTTCGGGAAATACGTGTCGATCATTTCGTATTTGCGGAAACGCCATTTCGATCGTCTGATAGGGAGCCATACTTTTAAACATGGTTTCTCATTTGCTTTTGTTACATATGCATATAAAGCTATTGGTCTATATACAAATTTTTCCATCTTATATCCATTTCTGTTATTTGGTCCAGTTCTACTATTATAATATCTAATATGTTTATATTTTCTTGATATAATATATACATACATACACACACACATATATATATATATACATATATATATATATATATATATATATATATATATATATATATATATATATATATATATATATATATTACTATGTATTAAAACTTGGAGCTTTTCTCCCCGGGCCTCTACTGAAAATGGACATATATCCAGTTAGACTAGCCTGGTCAACAAATGTAAAATAAAATAAATAAAAATAAAATATATATACACACCTGAGTACGTAAATTTGCCTATGTTCCAAATAAAGGTGCCATTCCAAAGTTTTTCTGTTTGCACCATTTCTTCTTCTGTTAACATTCTAATATCTTCTAACATTATTACTTGAGCCTCTATTGCAGCACACCATTGTGAAATATTAATTCTTCTTTTAACATTCTTCATACTGTTCATGTTCAAAGCTAATATTTTCAGCTTTATAGAACAGTTATTACAATTTTTTAATCCCTTAACTTTCTTATTCTTTTTAACCATTATATTTTTACATTTTTCTTTCCCTATCTCTTTCTGTTGAATTTTTCTTACCTTTTATTATATGCCATTCTCAGTCTTCCCCACTTGTTTCATCTCTCTCTTTTCTTGTTCTTTCCCCTTAAATTTAAATACCACTTCAATGTTTTTTCTTGTTGTGTTGTGTATTCTACAACCTTTTCTAACTTTTTGTATAATTTCATCTTCATTTTGTCTTTCATTTTCTTGTATTTCTACCTCACATTCTAACCATGACTGTCCTCTATTACCAAATTTCTTACATTTTTGCATTATGACCTGTCTGACCACATAAATAACATCTTTTTTGTGACATTTATTAATTAAATGATCACTTTTTCCTCAAAAATAACAAGTCTTTGGTTGTCCTCTGTACCTTACAAAAACTATACTGCCATTCACATTAATACTAGGTATGTGTATCACACTATCATTTTCCATTTTTTTTAATTATTCCACATTCCCAACCCCACTCCATAAGCCCCTTTCATCACACTTCTTTACATATTGTTTACACTCACTCAGTCCTTTTGCTTCCACTTCAGTTCAAAACTGAATCAAAATATTTTTTTTTGTTTGCCTGAAAAAGGCTTGCACCAAATATTCTGACCATGGAAAGTCTGCTTTCTTTTTTCATAGGCCCCCACAAAGTTTTACATAGCCTGACCAGTTTCAAAAATAAGTCACAAAAAGGTTTTTGTTTATTAAAATGAAACCTCTTACCTCTTCAGCTTTTATTCCCAGAGGTACAATAGCATTGTCTCATACCTCAAATCTGACTAGGCCTTTTTCATTTTTACTGCCCACCTGAACAAGATATTTTTCTTCATCTCTGTCTTCTCCTTTGTTGCTTCTTCAACCGTTTGAGCATAGAATTTTTTTTCTGGAACCTTTTCTGGCTCTTTTTCCTTCTCTTTTTCTCCCTCTTCTATTTTTTTTCATAATGTCACTCCAGAATACAGCAGCTCCACTTTCCAGCTCACTCTGGTTAAATATCTCTTCCAGATAATCATCCCACAACCCTCCCAACTGGAGGGTTGAAATAACACATTTTTCTGCCATTTCTGCCACTTTGCACAGGTTTTGCTAAAATTTTCTGCTGAATCCATCTCCAAAACTGCATTTAGTTCCATCTCTTTCCCGATCTCCTCACCGTTAGCAAACATTTTCTCTGCTTCCACCTCACCTGAAAACAATTCTGGTAGCGATTCAACCATTATTTTATTTCTTCTATGATGAAAGAGGATTATGGACTGGGGGTTGGGAATGTGGAATCATTTTAAAAATGGAAAATGACAAGGTAATACACATACCCAGTATTATCAACGTGCGCATTAAACACATTTAACTTCAAAATTGCTTTGGTTCTAATCAGCCATGTTTTCTCCCTGTTTCTCTGGGCATCCTCCATGCCTGGAACGGGAACAGGAAGTCAACATGTGTAACATCCAATCTCTCCCTCCTACTGCCAAGAGTAGGGTTTTTTATTGATATATATATATATATATATATATATACACACATTACATATTATTTAAATATCTACATCATTCACATCTATTTATAAATCTCCATACATTATAAACTTCAATTTAAGCAATCCCCCACTCTTCTATCCACAACCAAAACATTATTTTTTCCAAAATCTTTGTTAAAGTCCATTTTCCATTGTGCTAATTTCATTTAGTCTCTCATTCCATATAGTCCATGAAACAAAATATTACTCTGTCCATTTTCTTCACTTCCACCTGCTTTAGTGCACCATAATAAACAAATTCTATTATGTCCATATTTATTTGTTCAAATTTTAACAAACTTTTCACCCTATTATCTTTGCATATTTCTTTCCACAAACTATTAACTCTTTAACATTACAAAAACACATGCTCAGTAATCTCAAACTCTCCACATTTATTACATATTATATCTTGTTTTTTTTTTTTTGGTATGGCATATTTACCTTAACTGGTAATTTTCTAGCAGACAATCTCCATAAAAAAAATTACATTCTTTAATCTTTTTATACTTACTATATCTCACAATTATGTTTTTCCTTATCTATTTCTAAACCTTTCCATGCATCAATGCAATAAAATGCTTTCATAATACTTAAGTAACATTCCTTTCTATTTCTCTTACATATATTCTTTTTTATTTTCCATAACACCATTTTGTTTTGGTACGCTTTCTTTATTTACAATGCTTTTATCTCATTTTTTTAACTTACATTCCTTCCCACAATTCTTTGTATTTATAATATAGTATCATTTCTATCAAGTTTTTATTTTCCTTCATAATTCTTTTTAATACCTTATATAAAATTAAAGATGCCACATGTACTATTAAACCCAAACCTCCTTTCATAAACAGAACCCCTCTCTTGACTGGATTCAGTCTTCAGCTCCATATAAAAGAAAATATAATTATCATTAGTTCCGTTTCATACTTAACAGGAATCGTATAGATGTTAGCAACATAAACATTTTTTCCTACTACCACGATGTTCAACAAATATGCTTTTTTTGTATGAAAATCTATATGATTTCCAAAAATCAGTGATATTCTTTACTTCTTTGAGTGCATTATCCCATTCTTGTTGTCTGTATTTATACCTTCCAAATGTTACTCCTAATATATCAACATATTTTTCATTGAACTCAACACCTTCTATACATACATGCATACAAATGTTTCAAGCATGGGCATTAATGTCCTTCTAGCTTGCCAATATACCAAAACACTTGTTTCCATAATAAATGTCCAGGCTGTTCTTAAAACTATCTAAACTAATACCTGCTTTAATGTAATTTGGTAGTCTGTTCCAAGCATCAGCTATTCTGTCAGAGAACCAATTACTACACTTCTCATTCCTATAGAATCTTCTACATAGGGTATCTGATGATTCTCTAGTACTTTCTGATAACCCCAAACATTCCCAGAGGTAGTTGTCCCTAAATGCCCTATATACCTGAATAAGATCTCCTCTTAAATAACTGTAAGAGACACTGTACAAGTTCAGATATTTTAGTCTTTCATAATAACTTAGATTTTCACATCCATGGATGCCCTTGGTATATTTCTGCTGTACTCTTTCTAGTTTATTCATGCTTGTTTTCCTACAGGGTTTCCATATTGTTATTCCATACTCAAGTTTGGGTCTAATGTAACTGACAAACAATGACTTCATTATGTTCGATTTCCTAGACTTTATAAATCTTTTTATACAACCCATAGTTCTATAACTATCATTAGCCAACTGACTGATACGATTAGAAAAACTCTTAGCTGAATCTACCCATATACCCAGGTCTTTAAATGAGTCTACAGCTTCAATCACTGTTGCTGTATTAAATATTCACCTTTCAGTTTATGTCTCCCAAATCTCATATGCTTAGTTTTTGATGTATTTATCAAAACATTATTCTCCTGTGCCCAAATGGTCAAGTTAGTCAAATTATTTTGCAGACATGCCTTATCTGTAACACTTGTAATCAGTTTACCCAATTTCAGGTCATCAGCATATAGACTATAGAACACCTCAGATGAAAAAGTAAGGTCTGAAAGATACAATCTAAAGTAAGGGCCTAGCACAGAGCCCTGTGGGACACCTTGACTGTAACCAAGGATTTCACCTGTCCAGTTGGTGTGTGATACTTGCCATGTCCTATTTGTAAACCATGCAGCTTTCCATCTTATCAACAGTACATCAATACCTAGTTGTACTAATTTACTGATCAGTGTTTCGTATATGATCCTGTCAAATGCTGAAGTTAAATCTATATAAATCACATCACAGCACAATTTTTCATTCATAGCTTTTGTATATTGTTATAAAACATCATGTTACAGGTGGGAATAGATCTATTTTCAACATATGCATGCTAATATATGGTTTCAAGTCCCAACCCTATCCAGTTCCGACAATAACTTATCCAGCATTACCTTCTCCATTATTTTATCATACCTTCAAAATCAAATCCTTTACTTTTCTCCTTATTTATATTTAAAATAATTTATACTTAAACCTTAATTTACTTTTTCGATCCATACTTTATTTTTAACAATTAATACAATACCATCCACCTAATTATACCTTATTGCCAAGTGTACTTCCTTCATCATTTTGTATCCACCACTACTTGACATTTTATTAATTTCCTTCACTATTATATTCGTAACTAATGACAAAATTACACTATTAGCTGGGCAGTCCTGCTTTATTCCACGTTCTAGTTTTATTTCTTCCCCAGTCCCGCCATTTGCATTTAGTTTCACACAGTTCCTTTCATAAAGAGATTTTGTTACTTATATTTTTGCTTACATTATATGCCTGCAAAATGCCCCATAATGATTTACATTGAATATTATCATAGGCTTTACTTATAATCCCCTATCATAATATTTGCATCTACATTTTTATTTACATCATCAATTATTTCTCTTATTATCATTAATAACTCAACTTCCTTTTCTTCTGAATACATTTTGGTCATACATTCTATCCATTTTTGTAACCTTTTTGTTATTATTCTCATAAAAAAATTATAATCATTTTATTTAATGTTATAGGTGTCCAATTTATCTCCTCTATTTCCTTTTTTAAATATAAATTTTATAAGTCCTATACATATCTCTTTCTCTTTAATTCCAGTTTCTAACCATTCATTCATAACTTCTATACAAATTATTTTTTGCCACTCTTTCATTTCTTTATACATACCATATTCAATTCTGTCCAGTCCTGTTGCTTAGTTCATGTTAATACCTTTTGGAGTTTCCACGCTTTCAGTTATTTTTTTGTTCTAACTACTCATATCTTCCTTACTTAATTTTTCACCTTATACATTTGTTCTATGTTTTCTTCTCTTTTAACAAATGATTCCAATACATATTCTTTATTTCATATATTCCTTCTTCATGTCTTATTTGCTTCCTTATATTTTTAATTCTCTTATCAGTTTTTATTTTATTATTTTACTCAAATATTGTGCTACCTCTTCTTTCTTTCCTTCTAAACAATATTTTGATTATATAATAAGGTAATTCTAATTTGGTGTTATATATTTCTCTTTCTTTTTCATAAAAGGGACTTTTCTTCTCTAATATGTCTTTAAATGTTTCTTGACTTAATATCTTATATCTTTCTTTTTCCTTTTTTCCTTAAACATTCTAAAAACACTTTTTATATTTCTCTCTAAAATTAAGCCACCAAACAGTCAAATTCTCATAATACTCTCTCATATTCATTGATTTTTCCATAATTCCAGACATTTTTTTTTCTCTTCTAAATCAAATTCATTTTAATTTTCTTTATTCCTTTTCCTATTATATATTCTTCATTTTCCCATACTTTAACCCATATAGCCATATTATCTGAAAATTCAGCATATTTAATACCTTTGTTATAACTTTTAAACTATCAGATATTAAAAATAATAAATTTCTGTCCTACTTTCATTCCTTTTATAGGTCCAGTGGTTATTCTCCCACACACACTTAACTTTCCACTTCTCATAATTTCTTTAACCGTTTAACATCACATTTGCTCTTACTTTTCCTTAAATTATAATTAAAATCTCCCACCACTATAATCTCCATATTTGCACAAACATATTCAAGAATATTTTTAAACATCATCTCACTCTTTTTTGTTACATATGCATATAAAGCTATAATTCTAGACACATTTTTTTCATTTCACGTCTATTACCATAATTCATACTAGTTCTACATCTAATATTTTAATGCTTTCTTGACATAATATACATATGCCTGAGTATGTTTTTCCCCATGCTCCAAACTACTGCACCATTCCAAAGTTTTTCTATTTGTGTTCTTTCTTCTTCTGTTAATAATCTGATATTTTCTAAAACAGTAATATTTGCATCTACTGCAGCACACCACTGTAATATACCTTTTAAGATTTTTTCATACTGTTCACATTTAAAGCTAATATTTTTAGCTTTTAGGAACAGTTTGTATAATAAAATCTTTATACCTTTCCTTTCTTATTTTCTCTAAGCAATATGTTTTTGACATTTCTTTTCATTTAACTCTTTCCCCTATGGAATTTTTATTTCTTACTATGTGCCAGTAAGCTTCTTCCTTGTTACTTTGCTTAACTTAATGTATAAACTCTTTATCAGTCACATCTTTTTGTTCATTTTCTTGTATAATACATTCTTCTACCTCTTTCTCCTGTATATCTTCATTTTCATACTCTTGCACATTCATTTCACATTCTAACCATGAATGACCAGTATTGCCACATTTCTTTGCATTATGCCCTGTTTTACCACATAGATAACATCTTTTATCACATTCATTGATTAAATGATCATGTTTTCAACAAAATAAGTTTATGGTTGACCCCTGTATTTCACAAGCCCCCTATTACCATGAACATTAGTAATACTAGGTACGGGCATAACATTATCATTTTCCATTTTCAGTATTACTCCACAGTCCTCTTTCATCATATATTTTGTAGTGTCCATTACTTCTTTAAATATAGTTAACAAATGTTCTTTCAGTTCTTTTGCTTCAACTTCAGTTCTAAACTGAATCATTATTCTTTTTTGTCTGTAAAAAGAATGCAACACATATTCTGACCATGGATAAATATTTTTATTTTGTTCATATACATCCCAAAAAATTGGCCTGCCCAGTCTCAAATATCAGGTGACAAAATGTCTCTTTATTAATTCAAATAAATGCTCTTACATATTTTGCTTTGACATCCAGAGGTGCTATGACAGAGTCCCAAACAGTATACCTGTCCAAACTTTCTTCATTTTAACTGATCACATGTACTGTATACCTCTTTTTTTATTTATTTTTCTTCTTTGTTCCTTCTCCAGTTTGTGCATATGTTTTTGTCTCTGGAACTTTTGTGGCACAGTCTCTTCTTCTTTTTCTTCTGTTTTTTTCCATGATGTCACTCTATGAAAATGCTGCTCCACTTTCTGGCTAACTTTGGTTTACTATTTCTGCCAAATGATGTTCCCGCAACTGATTGGAGGGTTGTAATTATACATTTTTCAGATGTAACCGTCTTTCCTTCAAACAAACTCCTCTGAAAGTTTTCCTCTGAATCCATCTCTATTACAGCTACAATCCCCTTTTCCTCCAATGTCACTGTTTTTTTCTATATCCACATCATCAGAAAAAAAACTTCTGGTAGTGATTCTACCATTACAACTACATTTTCAGCAACTCTCACGGCAGTTTCAGCAAAAGCTGAATCAGCTAGGTTTTCTCCCTGCTCCTCCTGGCTGCCTCCATGCCTGGAAAGAAAATACTAAGTCAGGATGTGCAACACACAAAGCCTTCCCCCAACTACCAAGAGTAGGGGAAGCTGCCTGATGTCCTGGACAAATTTTCCCTAGCAGTATAAATATCACCTTGGGTCTCCCCAGGAAAAAGGCTACTAGCCTAGTGGGAATAACTTGGTCAACAAAAGATAAATGAAATAAATATTGATATACACCGAGTTTCAAACAGAAAACACATGCTAATGCAAAGCCTGCTATTCCAGCAACTTTCTAAATTTATAACATATGTCCCTGATTTTGGTCTTTTGTCACCCATTATTTATTAGTTTTCTGCTTGATTCTTGAAGTGACTGGGATATATGTGGAAGGGTAGGAGAATAGAGAAAGTGAGCCACAATCTGTATTCTGACAGTACTAACCTGAAAAAATACATTCCTGTCTGCAGTTATCAATGTATTTAATCATTCTTTTAATTCAAGTCAAACATCTAGGGTGTGCAGTCAAAGACATAGTAGGAGTTATAATTAAAGGTGGTCACATAAATGTGTGTGCATGTAGGGGGGCATAGATGCTCTCAACTGTCTAATTTCAAAGAAAGTTTATGGATGTCTGGTTTTGCCTCATATTTTGATATGTTTCTTATAACATTTGTGGTCTCTCTGGCAAATCAGCCAGGAATTAAATCACTAAGTAATGACGGACATTTGAATTTTAGTCTTAGCAGCCTTCAGAAAAAAGCACAGTAATGTAAAGCCTATTATTCTAGCAAACTTTCAAGTATATAACCGAAGATCTGTCCATGAGTTTAGTTCTTTGTCCCCCATTATTTTACAGCGTTCTCCTTGATTTTTGGGCTAAGAAGTTGAAAGTTATGTGGCACGTGTAAGGGACTGCAGTGGTTTGAAAAATGTATTCTGACATCAGTAAGACAAGAAGATAAATTATTGTGTGGTAGTTATTTATGCATTTATTTATTCATTTGATCACAAATTTCTGAGATTTAGTCATAGTCAAACAAGTGGCTGCAACCATGGTTAATTGTGTGTTTAATATATGTATATATGTGTATGTATGTATGTCTGTGTGGGGACACAGCTGCTCTTAACAGTCCTTGATTTAAAAAAAAATCTCTGACTTAGCCTCATAATTGGTCTGTTCCTAATGTGTGTGCTTTTTCTACCAAATCAGTGATGACTACAGTCACTAAATAATAAAAGCTAATTAAAACCTTCTATTTAAGGAGTAAAATAAAAATATTTCATAGCTTTATTGGAAATGCTCACCCAGACTCTACTATACTTTGCTGTGAGGGGAAAGGTTTTGCTTTTTATTTGCTGTATTTTGTATTGGTTTATTTCCTTTTTATATTTTGAGTGCTGTGATTTGTTTTCTTTACCTTGTGTTTTGCTTGTGTTCTGCTTTTAACTGCATATTAAAACTTCAAAAGACACCACAGCTCTGTTTCTTGTGAGCCAGGCAGAAAATCCCCCCCCCCCCCTCCGTTACTGTCGTATTCTTAAATACCACTGTCTTTCTAGCTGCCTACTCCTTATGTTAATTTGACCATATATCTCATTTCCTCTCTGCTTTCACTGGCTTGTGTGAGTAAACCATATGAATATTTTCGACAATTGTATTTGGTTAAATATTAATAGTTTAACGGATTGGTTCACACAGTATACACATTACTTTATTTATAATATTCGGCCTACTGGGGACCAACATTTAATTTAAAGATGGTGTTATACTTCATGTTTATTCTTAAGCATTTAGGCAAGACCTGTGGGTGAGTTAAATGAAAGTTTTTTATGGTAACAACAGCTTATTATGTGCCTTTGTTAACCAAACAGTTCTACCCCTCCCCCTTTTTTTGCTATACTGAAGCACATTTTTGGATGTATACCAATATACAACTGCCTATAGTGGTTTATGTTATTCTCTTGGTCATCACATTTTTTATAGTTTATGTGCTTCGGCATTACAACCCAAATATAGATATTTGGCTATACTCTTAGCTAGGTAAGGTTAATATTTGACTTTTTACTCAACATATGTTGAAGCTCAGTTTATATTCATAGGGTGTTTTCAATAATTGCATTTTCTTGGGTAACACCCATAACTGAAGCTTAACATTTACATGTTTTTTATTGACAATGGGTATCCATCTAGTTGGTGGTGCTTTGTATCATTAGTTATATGGCATTTGTGTTTTTCACTATTGTTATGATAAGCTGTGCTTAATTCACATTATATTTCAACATTCATATTATTTGAACTGATGTCTTTAGTATTTTTAACATATTAGGTAGATGGCTTATTTCTATTTAAAATTGATCACCTGGGGAGCTGGGTGTCTTATAGTTGGCAACAATACATTTATGCCTTTGTTTTGTTACTAGGTCTCATACAAGATATACAAATCACCATTGCGTTTAACACCAGGTGTGAGATTTCTTTATAGCAATTCAAGTAATAGGTGTTGATTCCACCTTCTTTGATATGGAGGTGGTGTGAGTCCTTATTAATATGATTTTTGATGGCATATTCACTGGTTTCCTATATATCCTTGTCACGCCTTGCTTTTATGTTCTTTTTTTGTTTTAATAGTAAGCTCAGCATTAATGTCAATATTGGTCCCATTAAGTTTTTTTGGGCTGAATAGCGGACAATCTGGCTGTTAGACATTTGTTAATATCAAACCATTTATATATGGTTTCTGATGAACGTCACTTTTGCTTGGCCTCACTTTTTTGAACTGCTACATTGGGATTGTTTTATTGTTGTATGGCTCTATAGCATCAGAATCAATCTCTACACATTTTTCTATTATTTTTTACATTTTCATTCCATATTAGTTTGAGCTATTGTACACTTGGCCTAATACTACAATACTTAACACAAATTGTGCACTAATTAGAATTTTTTATACATTTCCACATTACAGGCCTTTCAATCTATTTAAGATTATCATCAGTAAGATTTTAGATCTCGTTTTTTCAGCCTGTTGTCAAATATTATTCCAACTATCATTTTGAATAAGGAGCCATATGATGCTTCGGACCTAAGGCTTATTGGTTCAGACAGGACCGGCAATAGACCCAATCCCGGTGAATAGTCCCTTTGGGAATATTTTCACATTTACTTATGTCAGCTATAATATTATATTGGTCTGCTGCTTATTGATCCTACGCTGAACCGGCTCAGGTCTATTTAACTTTGGTATTATTTTGGACAGCGGTCTTTATTAATATATTTAAACATGGAATTTCATCATTTAATAAACGGGCTGTCTTCTGACAGAGACGATCTCTCTGTTTTTGGAATTGGTCCCCTTGGTGAAAAGTTGGATGACCTTGGCAACACAGGCCTTGATGAAAATTGTGTAAACATTTTTTCAAATCTTAACAAATATATGAGATCTTTGAGAAATAACGTTTGGCATTACAAACTTTTTCGTGCATATTTACTCAAAAGCATCACTCCACGAGGGTTACGAGTATGTACCCAACCATTGGTTAATTCCCCTGATGATCTTCTATTGAAACAATGGAATGAAATTCAATAAGAGACAACCTTGAAATTTGTTGAAGTACTAGCAAATTTCCATAATAGAGTCATTGAACAAGAAATTAAATCCATTTCTTCTCTTAGTGATAAGGCCAAGCAATTTGAGGGTCAGACCATATATACAAATAGTATCAAGAACCTAAGCAAGGAACTTATGACACTGGAATCACAGCTTAAGGATAGGAAAAAGAAAAAGTTCCAAAGGGATTTAGATGATTATACCACAGGGGATCCCTTCAATTTTACAAACAAAAACAAACATGCATGATTTTCTCCTTCGAATCGTACCTATCCCAAGAGGAAACGGACTAACTCTATCCTTAAGAAAGGCATATATAACTATACTGACACTTCAGCTGATGAATATTCATCCTCATGTCTTGACACTGATCCAGGGGGTGCCACAGGCTCACCAGTATCTAAGAGAAGAAATTCTGTCATCTCACAGGATTTACACGTGGGGGGGGGGCAGGAAACATAAAATATGTGGACAACATGGAAACACTATTAGAGATGTTTGTGACCAAACAACCACTGTAAACATTACTAATATTTCATCACATGTCCCCTCCTCCTCTGAAATTGACATTCTTAATAAAGGATTATCATTCATCCCTGTTTTTTTGTTTCTAAAGAAATCTTGTTCAAGATATTGTTTCATTTTGTAGAAATCTTAACCTTAAACTATTTTTCCAGGAACAAGAACCAAAGATCTCTGATGAATTTAAATACCATAGGTCTTCGTTCATGCCACCCATGAATCACCAAGTTTACAATTTTCAACAAGCCATTATCAAAGATCTACATTTTCAATTTAGATCAATTCCACCATTACCTAATAACGTATCCAAAATTTGCATGGAAAAAATCAACACATTGGCAAACAATCACAATCTAGTCATAATTGGTGCTGACAAAGGTGGTTCTATCGTGATTCAGGATACATTACAATATGATCATGAAGCACTGAACCAATTATCCAACGCACGCTATTACTCGGAACTCACCATTGATCCAACACCAGTATTCAAGGAACAGATTGATTCTTTCCTTAGTTTAGCTGTTGCAGAAGGTATCTTCACTCAAAACACACAGCATCAACTCACCACTGCCAACCCTTGTCCACAATACATTTATTTCCTACCTAAAATACACAAGGACCTTCAACACCCACCCAGCAGACCCATTGTTTCAGGTAGAAATTCATTAACAGAACCATTATCTCTATTCCTTACCAAATTTCTTAAGCCCCTTTTACAATGTGTCCGTTCTAGAATTCAAGATACCACGGAATTTTTACATATTATCTCTGATACACAGCTTGAGCCTGACTGGTTACTTTGCACATTGGATGTAAAATCATTATATACCAACATACCACATTGGGCTAGCCTAGAGGCGTTGGAATACTGGCTCAACAAAACTGAAATATACAAGCCAGGTTTCAACATCCTTTTGTTGTGTTTAACAGAACATGTTTTGACAAAAAATGTGTTTTTTTACAAAGACAAATGCTATTTACAAACCAAGGGGACAGCTATGGGTGCATCTTTTGCACCCATATATGCCGATTTGTTCATGGCATACTTTGAAGAACAGGTTATTTGTGACAGCTCTCATAACATTTACATGGTTGAAATGGACATTTGGCGCAGATATTTGGATGACTGCTGGTTGGTATGGAGAGCGAATAAAGAATACCTTTCGGAATTTGTTTCTTATTTGAACGAAAATAAATGGGGGATTGAATTTTCTGTCAGCTATGATAGAGATAAATTTATCTTCTTAGATGTATTGGTTTGCTGTGCATCTGATCATACGCTGACTACAGAAATTCATCGCAAATTCCCCCAAAATAATTCACTTCTCCATGCAGCCAGCTTTCATCCTCCTCACATCTGCAAAAACATTCCCAAATCACAATTCATGTGCATTAAACGCATTTGTTCTGATCAGCACACTTATAGACACTTCAGAGATGAATTAGTACATTGAGTCCGTGACCGTGGGTATAAAATGGGTCAACTATTACATACCAAACACACAGTTGACCAGATGGAACGCACTGAATTGCTTCATTACAAAACTAGACACAAATCACCTTCAGTAACACCTAGATTTATCACCACATATGGTCGGAATACCAACATATTGATGCAAATTGTTCAACATAATTGGAAAATATTAACATGTGAACCTGGACTTCAGGACATTCTTGGAGACAGATGTTTGTTTTCCTTTCAGAAAGGCAAATATCTATCTGCCTTTATTAATCACTTTAAACATCTTGAGAAGAAAGTTACCAAAAGTATCCAGACCACATTATCAGGGGATCCATTAATTGGTTGCTTCCCTTGTGGACACTGTATCTATTGAAACATCATACTCAAAACTACCAGTTTCAGCAGTCAAAACACCCCTCAAGTATTCAATACAACATTTTTTGCTAACTGTTCCTCAGATTGGGTCATTTATTTGGCCAAATGCACATCCTGCATTCTATATTGGCCAAACCTCCAGACCCTTGAAGCTTCGAATCTCTGAACACTTTAGTGATATCAGACACAAGAGAGACACCAATGCTTTATATAAACATTCTTTGGTACATCCAAAGGCTACTTTTAGTTTTATCATTATTGATAAAATTAGAAGATCCTGGCATAACAAATCAGGTTGGCATAATTTATTAAATTCAATGGAGAAAAAATGGATCATTAAACTTGGTGGTCTCTTTAAGCCAGGTCTGAATGAGCATATGTAATTAAGCACATGACTCACTTGAGTATTTAAATACAGGTTCTTTTTTGTTGTTTTTTTAAACACTGAAGAAGGCTTTGTTAAATATTTGCCGAAATCGGTCTGTTTTTCAAGAACCTCAATCAAGGTGCCTTGTATGCTGGTCCCGTTTTTTTTTCTTTTTGTTTGAATACTTTGCTCTTTGGGACCCTGCAGCTGCCTCACTCGCAGAGGTTGTACTATTTGGAGTTTTCTGGTGTGAGTAAGCACAAAATTATCATTTTGTGAAATCACTCCCCTTCAGCTATTTAAATTTATTGGCCATCCTACTGTATTCCAAAGTACTGGAATACAAAAGTGCCCATCCCCTTTCAATCTATCTTGCTGTTTTAAAAATAGTGACTCTCCACTAAAACTTAACTTTTAGACAGGTAAAACTTAAGTTACCTACTTTCACATCTAACTTCTCTAGTGTACACTGCAGTGTTTAGGATAAACCATCTTTTTCATCTTACCTTTAAGCATCTATTGCAAGACCACCATTTATTGCAGAGCCCACATTCTGCCTCTCAGTAGTCATCTTGGGATTAATTTATTTATTTATTTTATTTTATTTTTTATTTTACATTTGTTAGAGGCCCGGGGAGAAAAGCTCCACATATAGACAAAAGAGATACAAAATAAGCAAAAATAACAGAGTAAAATCTGGTGGGAAATAGACAATGTACATTATTAAAACATAGGACTTCAACATCCTAGACAAAGAAATGGACAACTTAGTAAACATTATTTAACATTTTAAAACATAAAGAGAAAGCGTAAAAAAAAATGCTTCTGTTTTCTCCTGGTGAGGAGTGCAGTTACATTATTTCCTGGAGACTGCTGATCACCAGAAAGCTTAATAACTGCTTTATAGGTGACAGCTTAGAATCTGTCCTTATATTCTGATCCTGGTGAGAGTAGAAGAGTGCATTGATTCCTGACTCTCTCTGGTTGGAAAGTGAGTGTCTGTGCTTAACATACCTGATTGGTCTGGTTGCTATTCGAGGCATGTACCACAAAAAAAGGCTACAAGCCTGCAGACTAGTGCATCATCTGGGGACAAGACTCTGTATCTCCAAACAGGCTATGGCATGCTTCTCTTATTGGGATTAGTGCTACAACTAGCTAGTTTTCTAGTTCCAGCACTCAAAACTTGATTCCTTGTGCTCAGAACTTGTTCTAAGCACTAAATAAACTACAAATTACTACAGCACTCTACTTTCCTCACTTGTCAAGAGGAAAACAGTTCTTATTACTTAAATAAATGAGCACCTATTCAGGCATGTCCATGGGTCACCTTCCAGTGTTTTCTCCTGTCCACCTGATGAATCTGGGCATCTTGGGGCAATGTAGCACTTGCCTCATGCACACTGACAACCCTCCCATCCTACCACCCAATACTACAACGTGTGAGAGATGCACTTATACAGCCAAACTGGAAGCCAAGCTCTCTCCAGCCAAGACTGGACTAGACAGTCAAGAGGAGAAGGTTAACACCTGCACCACACCACACTCAACACATAGTCCTTCAAAATCCACACTACCAAACAAAAAGCACACACTCACATTCATGGAGGCTCTCAGAAAAAATCTGCCTGGGCAACAGAGACCTCCCAAGCTGAAACGCAGACAACCACCGCCCCCCAACACTACCCAAATGACACATAGTCCACAAAATCAGTGTGCCACTCAACCACAGCGCGCAACATGTACCCAACACTATAGTCATACGTGACTCTACAGTCAGGCGCACTGATTCCCACTCATCAGGCTAAACAAGGAGAAAGTTACTGTCTGGTGCCAGGATCTGCCACATAACGCATGCACTCAGGTCATTCCACAACAAGTACAAATATGACTCTGTCATTGTCCATGTTGGTGTGAATGACCTGGGACGTACCTCCCTGTACTACATGAAAAGAGACATGGAGGAGCTCTCCGATCTTGTAGCCCAGGCAGGTATGACCCTAGCCCTGAGTAGCATCCTGCCATCACCCAGAATGATACCACAGTACAAGGACAAAATGACGGACTTCAACAATTGGCTAAGCTTCTGGTGTCATTCTAAGGGTATCCAGTATTTGTCTGCCTGGGAAGACATGGCCGACAGACCACGATGCTTTGCCAGAGATGACCTGCACTTGCCCTTGGGATTCCGGATACTGGCTAAGGCTCTTGCCATCCCTATAGTGCCTTTTTTAGGCAAGGTTCAAATGCCAAATTCACCACCGTAACAGGTACAAGCAAGCAAACTCTGACGGTAATGCTACTCAATGCTAGAAGTCTAAACCTCAAAATGTACTCACTCAAGGCACTTCTTAAAATGGAGAACATCGACATCTGTGCAGTGACAGAGACCTGGTTCAAGGCTCCAAAGAGCACCCCTGCATTACCAGGCTATAATTCATACCACACCTTTCGGCCACCTAACCTTGACCAAAACACTAAAGGTGGAGGCGTGTCCATATTCATTAAGGATATCCACACCTCTGGGCTAGTTGCTCAACATAATGCGTCCGAAACTATCGAAGTGCAACTAACAAGACTGCAATCCAGGTTGTAGCGTGCTCCAGGATCTCCACGCTTCATTTCGTAAGATACTGGAAAATCTTAAGGTACAACTCAATACCTTAATTATGGGCGATTTCAACTACCCCACCATCAACTGGGAAAACTACTCATGTACTAACTCATTCACTCAACGTTTTCTGGAATTCATAATTCTAACACCTTGGATCAGCTTGTCCACACCCCCACTAGGGCCAGCAATATCCTGGGTAACCATTGTTCCATGCCAGAGGTCAACTCCTCGCTGGTCAGATCCGACCACAAGCTAATCCCCCTAGACATCCATATCTCACCCTCACCACCCATTAAGGAAACCAATGTCAAAAGCTACTCCAAAGCCAACTTCATGCTTCTTAAGACAGAAGTGGCAAACTTCACTACACCCATGCAGATGGAAAATAGAGGTACGACTGATGAATCTTACACAAATGCACTGTATAAGCACATACATGAGTGCATGGATCGTGCCATCCCCAACAGAACCAAGATGCTATCCTCAAAAAAAAGGAAGCCAATCTGGTGGCCCCCTGCCATAAACAAACTCTACAACAGAAGGAAGAAGCTGTTGTAAAAAAAGAGTAAAATCCCAAGATTGGAGGAACTCCCTGGTCAGCCTCAGCAAGAAGCTGAGATCCCTCATAAAATCCTCCAAAGCCAGTTATGAAAATAAAATCGCCACTGATTCCAAAAATAACCACAAAGCATTCTACAGCTATGTCAAGAATCTCAATGGCAACACTCATATTTACTCTAAGCTACAGCACAATGGCACTAAATATACAGAACCAACAGATATTCCCAACATCCTGGCAGATAGGTTCAGTGCTAACTTTACCCCCTTCTCACCCTCCAAAGGACCCATCTTAATACCGGAAGAATGCAAAGCCCCTGTAATCATGGATGAACAAGTAAAGAGTGCACTCTCCAAAGCCAAGAACACAGCATCCATGGGACCAGACAACATCCCAGGCTGCGTACTGTATGAACTACAAAACGAACTGGCACCCCACCTAAGTACAATGTTCAATCATAGCCTCACCTCAGGCTATGTGCCTACTGAATGGCGCACAGTGACTGTTATCCCAATCCACAAAGGGGTTGCCACCACGGACCCAAGAAATTACCGTCCCATTAGCCTGATGAGCCTGGTCTGCAAGGTTATGGAATGGATCATCTTGGAGCTTCTAAACAAAGATATAGGTAACCTCCAAACCCTGTACCCCACTCAGTTTGGGTTTGTAAAAGCTAGATCATGTCTACTAAACCTGACTGACTTCTTTGAAGCAGTCACCAGAGCCGTAGATGAGGGCAAGGTAGCACACACAGCCTATCTTGACCTCGCCAAGGCTTTTGATACCATCCCCCACTCTGCAATTATAGACAAACTTATTAAACTGGGCATAAATCCCTAAGTCACAAGATGGGTGACCAACTGGCTCATTGACAGAACCCACACAGTAAAAGTAGCCGAATCCAAGTCCGACTTCAGACCAGTGACAAGTGGAGTACCACAGGATTCGATCCTGGGTCCTCTCCTGTTCAGCATCTACTTCTCTGAAGTGCAGACCAACATAAAAGGTCTTTGGCTAACAAAGTACGCAGATGACTGCAAACTGGGAGCCATAATAGAATCACCTAATGATGTAGACATTCTACAAAAGGGCCTCACAGAGACAGATGCTTGGTGTCAAAGTCATGGCCTCAACCTCAATGCCAAGAAGTGCACTGTCAACCCCTTTGGGAAAAACTCAGTACCCATGAACTACCACATAGGCGGTAGCTCACTAAACACTGAAAGTGTGATAAGAGACCTCGGGATATAGGTGGACAGTAGTCTCTACTTTGATAACCGCATAGGTTCATAGGTTGGTACTAAACTATCAGCCCTAGGGCCTATACAAGCCTAGCCAAACAATTCCCCGGATATTTCTTCCCACAATATTTACTTCCCTGGACCCCTGTCTAGCAGGGAGACTGACGTGATCCCCGGGGTGAATTTCCTATCTCCCATCCAATCATCAAGGCTCCTTTTGAAGATGGCCAAGGAGGCGCACTGCTTGATATGTATAGGCAGTCTATTCCAGAGTATGGGGAGTCTCTGGGTCAGGAACCTATCCCTCCAGCATGTTTTGTTCATTGTGATGACAAGGTTTAGATCCCTGGAGCACGTGGCTCTGAGGGATTGGGATTTCTTTAAGTGGAGCATGTCCAGCAGCTCAGGATTTGACATGGCCTTGCATGTTAAGCAGAGATCGCCTCTGAGTAGATGATATGCCACAGGGTATAGCTGGAGTTTTTTTAGATGGTCAGCATAGGGCATCTGCTTTAGGCTTGTGATTCTTTTAGTGAGGTATTTCTGCGGCCTTTCCAGCTGTTGCAGATGTCTTGTTAGGTACATATCGAATGGGGCATTGTACTCTATAATGGGTCTAATGAGGGATGAGTACAGTGGGGCAATGACCTCCTTTTTTCTGAATGAAAAGCATTAGTGAGGAGGTATGCCACATAGAAGGATTTCCTGACTGTTGTGGTGATGTGGTTATCGAAAGTGAGACCACTGTCCACCTGTGTCCCTAAGTCTCTCATCACACTTTAGTTGTTTAGTGTACTGCCACCTATATGGTCATTCATAGGTATATGTTTTTTCCCCAAAGGGGATAACTATACATTTTTTGGCATTAAGCTTGAGCCCATGGCTCTGGCGCCAAGCATTTGTTTCTGTAAGGCCCTTTTGTAGAATATCCACATAATTTGGGGATTCGATAATGGCTCCCAGTTTGCAGTCATCTGCAAACTTTGTTAGCCAGAGTCCCTTAGTCTGAACCCTGAGGTAGTCCACTTGTCACTTGTCTGGAGCTGAATTTGGAGTCGGCTACTTTTACAGCTTGGGTTCTGTCAGTAAGCCAGTTGGCAACCCATCGAATGACGTAGGGATTTATGCCCAGCTTAGTAATTTTATCTATGATTCCAGAGTGGGGGATGGCATCGAAGACATTGGCGAGGTCCAGATAGGCTGTGTGGACCGCCTTACCCTCATCCACAGCTCTGGAGACCAATTCGAAGAAGTCAATCAGGTTCAGGAGAGAAGAGCGCCCCTTCACGAACCCAAACTGGGTGGGGTCAGTGTTTGAAGGTTGCCAATGTCTTTGTTGATAAGTTCAATGATAATGTGTTCCATGCCCTTGCAGATCAGGCTAGTCAGACTGATGGAACGGTGGGATCCCCCCCTTGTGGAGTGGGATAACTGTAGCTGTGCACCACTCAGTGGGCACGAAGCCTGAGGTGAGGCTATGATTAAACATGACACTTAGGTGAGGTGCCAGTTAATTTTGTAGTTGATGTAGTACACAGCCCAGGATGTCATATGGTCCCATGAATGCTGTATTCTTAGCTTTGGAGAGTGTGGTTTCTACCTGTGTGGCCATGATTACTGGAATTTGGCAATTTTTTGGTATTGAGACGGGCCCTTTAGGTGGTGGGGGGTGAAGTTGCCACTAAATCAATCTGCTAGGATATTGGCAATATCATAGGTTCATAGATTAGTACTAGGTTAACTGCCCTTGTGAGCCATTTTAAGCATAGCCAATTATCCCTTGTGAGACTCAAACCCTGTACCTTGTTGTTTGTAAGGCGAACACCTTAAACATTAGGCTACCCTCCCAAATCCTCCTTGGGATCAGTATATTTAATGCCACCTGTTGTAGCTCAGAGCAGATCTGAGCATTGCCATTTAGATTCTTGACATAACTATAGAATGCCTTGTGGTTGTCTTTGGACTCTTTGGCAATTTTATTTTCGTAACCAGCTTTGGAGGATTTTATGAGGGATCTCAGCTTCTTACTGAGGCTGGTAAGGGAGTTTTTTGCATCCTGGGATTTTCCTCTTTTCTGCAACAGTTGCATCCTTCTGTTGTATAGTTTGTTTATGGCAGGGGGCCACTAGATTGGCTTCCTTTTTTTTGGAGGAGAGCATCTTGGTTCTATTTGGGATGGCACGATTCATGTAGGAGTGGATGTGCTCGTACAATGCCTTAGCGTAGGATTCAGCAATTGAACTTTCAGCTCCCGTCTGCTTGGGTGCCATGAAGTTTGTCACTTCTGACTTAAGTAGCATGAAGTTGGCTTTGGAGAAGTTTTTTTACAGAGGTTTCCTTACTGAGGGATGGGGGTGGGATGTGGATGTCAAGGGTGATTTGCTTATGGTCAGACCTGACCAATGAGGGTGTGACCACTGGTGAGGAGCATCTATTTCCCATGTTGGTAATGACCAGGTCTAGGATATTGGAGCCCCTGGTGGGACAATAGATTAGTTGATCCAGCTGTAGTCAGGAAATCCTACTACGTGGCACACCTCATCACAAAAGGGCTCTCCTCTAGAAAAAAGGAGGTCATTGTTCCGCTCTACTCATCCCTCATCAGACCCATTATAGAGTATAATGACCTGTTTGGCATGCATCTCACAAGACACCTACAACAATTGGAAAGGCCACAGAAATACCTCACTAAGACGATTACCGGCCTCAAACAGATGCCATATGCAGACCGTCTCAAAAAACTCCAGCTCTACTCTATCGCATATCGCCTACTCAGAGGCAAACTCTGCCCGACATACAAAGCTATGTCAAACCCAGAGCTGTTGGACATGCTACACTTAAAGAAATCCCACTCTCTCTGTACCACATGCTCCAGGGACCTAAACCTTGTCACCACAATAAACAGAACATGTTGGAGGAATAGATTCCTGTCACAGAGGCTTCCCATGCTCTGGAACAAACTACTCATTCATGTCAAGCAAAGCTCCTCATTGGCCCTCTAAGAAAAATCTTGACGACTGGATGGGAAATAGAAAATTCACCCCGGGGATCACTTCTGCAGCACTGCTCGACAAGGGCACAGGAAAATAATTTTCTTGGGTGGCGAAAGCCAGGGAACCATTTTGGCTAGGCTTATATAGGCCCCAGGGCTGATAGGTTCATAGGTAGGTACTAGGCTATGTAATAGGTTGCTCACTGTATGCTTCTGAAAGCAGCAGCTATTTAAATATTTATATTAGTTATTCAATCATTTGATCCCATCAAACATGAAGTGTTTACAGGCAAAGAATTTGCTCTAATTAGTGGGGACGTGTGTGTGTGTTTAGGTCGGTTAAAATATTGTGGCAAATTATTTTTTATTAGTCTCATACTGGAGGTGTATACAGTTAATTTGGCTTTATTTGCTGTGTTCAGAGGTTGTTGGTTATACAACTGACTGACTCTGGCTTTGCACTAATGTGAATGACAGATCCTGGGAAGAAAAGAGGATGGAAAGCCTGAAACACCAACAGAAGAACTCTCATCTCTTCGACAGTAATGTGCTCTTTCTGTTCAGGAGGCGAACACATCCCCTGCAATTTTAAAGGAACCAAAAGCTGCTCCCCATCCCACGTCTGAAGTGTCTGTGAACAGCGAGGGAAGAGGGGGATTAAAAGGGAGCCCTGGATTTAGAGACAACTGCTAGAGCCACCAGTGATGTTCCTTCACAAGACAAGGTAGAAAAGAAACTACAAATTCTAGGGGATGCACATGTTGAACCCAAACTGACTTTCAGAAACCACTGAAACTTTCTCATGTTGAACTTAGCCAGAGGGAGCATACGGATGGTGGATACCACGAATCCCAGAGCTCTTAGAAATTCAGTGGCTGTTACAGAGGCCAGAGGCAGAGAGAGTTTGAAAGAAATAAATGAGTGTTAAGGCCTTGGAAGGAGGCAGGGATGCCAGCATAGGCACCATCTGGATCCTGCACCCCAGAAAAACATGGTCTTGAGAACGAGTTAGAAAAGACTTTTTGAAGTTTATTGTGAACCCCAGGCTTTGCAGAAGAGAAATGACAAAAATGAACATTTTGCAAAAGGATCTCTGTGTCACTACTGGACAGAGGTACGGCAAAATAATGGGCATAGTATCCTTCAAGCTTAAGGGGTGGTGATAGCCACAAAACTTTGGGCTAGGCTTATAAATGCCCTAGGGCAGATAGCCTAGTATGAACCTATGAACCTATGGAGAGGATGCCTGAAACAGGAGGTTGTCTAAGCAAGGAAAAACGTGGATGCCCTGAAGCCTGAAAAACAGCAATAACAGAAGTGAGGCATTTGGTGAATACCCTTGGGGCAGTAGAAAGGCCAAAGGGCAAAGCAGAGAACTGAAAATGCCAGGAAGCAACACATAAATGTAAAAAAACTTCCTGAAAGGGGGATGGATCGGGATATCCTTGAGACCCAGAGACACCACATAAGCCTGAGGAAGCAAAAGAGGGAACAAAGTCAGAAAAGAGACAGCATTCAAAAGGAGGGCACCTTCAGAAAAATGTTCATATGAGAGAGGTCTAGAATTGGTCTCCAAGTACCCTCTTTTTTAGGTACTAGAAACATCCTGGAGTAAAGCCCCCTCCACCTTTGGGACACAGGCAGTTCTTGAATAGTACCCAGAGTTAAAAGGTCCTGAAGAACCTCTAGAAATAAGGAGATTTGTTCCTGAGGGGGCTGAGGAATACCCATAAAAGGAGAAGGGATTTCCAAACCATGACATACCCCTGGCGAATAATGGACAGGACCCAGGAATCCTGTGCAATCTGTGGACAAACAGGAAGAGAGAGAGAGGTAAAGAGAAATAAAGTGGCTGGAAAGACTAGGACAGTTAGACATCACACCACAAGCAATAATAAAAGAAAGATAAGTAAAAAAGAACCCCAACAGGGCAAAGATAAGTAAAAAAGAATCACAGGCCTAAAGCAGATGCCCTACGCTGACCGCCTTAAGAAACTCCAGCTATACCTCTGTCGCATATCGTCTACTCAGAGGCGATCTTTGCTTAACATACAAGGCCATGTCAAACCCAGAGCTGTTGAACATGCTACACTTAAAGAAATCCCAATCCCTCAGAGTCACACGCTCCAGGGATCTAAACCTTGTCATCACATTAAACAAAACATGCTGGAGGGATAGGTTCCTGACCCAGAGACTCCCCAGACTCTGGAATAGATTGCCCATACATGTCAAGCAGAGTGCCTCTTTGGTCCTCTTCAAAAGGAACCTTGACGATTGGATGGGAGAAAGGAAATTCACCCCGGGGATCATGTCAGTCGCCCTGCTAGACAGGGGTCCAGGGAAGTAAATAGTGTGGGAAGAAATAGCCAGGGAATTGTTATGGCTAAGCTTGTATAGGCCCTAGGGCTGATAGCCTAGTACCAACCTATGAAGCTATGTATCTGCAGGGTGAACCAGCAATGGAATGGGCTCTCAGACCCGTCTCAAGAGAAGGCGCTCGGACTGGCGGCAAGAAGTTCTGAGGAAGGTACGTCAGGATGACACCTTTATGCGCTACGCTATGAGAGGAGCATGTGTGTGACATACAGCGTACCGTAAAGCAACCTAAAATATTGGTACACTGGTTGGACGTCAGACCGCCCTTGGCATGGGATACCTATTGTAATAAATGCTACAACTGTGAAATGGAAGGGCATCTACAGGTGGTTACTGAACAACAACACTGGGGGTACAATTGGCAAAAATATAACTTCTTCATATGATAGCTAGACCTAATCTGTGGACTCTGAGTCTGAGGAAGGGGAATTATGGTCTCAGTCTGCTCTGCTTTCTCTGCCCTGCTACCAGCATATGGCTGACAAGAAAACATGGAAAGATAAGTCAAGAGAAAAATAAGTTATGTACCTACCATAACGTTCCAAGTTAGTTGTCTTCATCTCGCCTTCTTTCTTGCTTGTTGGGATCGGAGCCGATCCTCAGCTCTGACTCGGCCATCTTCTATAGCTCGAGAGCTGTTTACTGGCTCAAGGCTACCCCTTATCCCATGATGCCTAGCGCTAGCTACCCAGATCTCGTTTGAAATAGCTAACCCCAGCCATAGCTATGGAATGAAACCCCTCCAAACAGAGGGTTAAACCTACCTGTTATAATCTCTAAGTCAGTAGAGGAAACAAACCAGAGAACACTCAGCCAGTGAAACTTAAACTCCTCTCGGTCCAATAGGACAGGGGGATGGGGGGGGGGGACACAAGAAAGAAGGCGAGATGAAGACAACTCACATGGAGCGTTATGGTAGGTACATAACTTCTTTATGTTAAGTTATCTATCTCTCCTTCGTTTCTTGCTTGTTGGGACAGCGTCCCTAGCACTTACGATCCTGGGCGGCTCATTGGAACAGACTCTTCAGAACAGTGGAACCAAAGTTAGCTCTACTCCTGGAGACCATGTCTAACTTGTAATGAGAAATAAAGGTATGAGGATTTGCCCACGTGGCAGCGGCACAGATAGAGTACATGGGCAACCTAGACTGGAAGGCTACAGAGGTGGCCAAAGCCCTAGTAGAATGACCTTTCGGTTTGGTAGACAACTCTTTGCTTCTTAGTTGATAGATGAAGGTAATAATGTGAGACAACCACCTGGACAGGGTCACTTTGGAAACTGGAAGACCCTGTTTGCCCCTAGCATAGGAAAGGAAAAGTTGGTACGACTTTCTTATATCCTTCGTTCTATGCAGGTAAAAATGCAATTGTCTATGAACATCCAAAAGGTGTATTCTGCCTTGCTGGTGTGGTTAGGGAAAAACACAGGAAGGTCTATAGATTGGTTTAGATTATTTTCTGAGCAGACTTTCAGAAGGAAGGAGGGATTAGTTCTCACAGCAACCCTGTCCTTATGAAAAACTAAGTACGGAGGACGAACACTTAGTGCCTGAAGTTCCGAGACATGTCTGGCTGAGGTAATAGCTACCAGGAAGAGAGTTTTCCAAAATAGAAACTTAATGGAGCAGGATGCTGCTGGTTCAAAAGGGGGCATAATCAAGGAGGTTAGTATCAAATTAAGGTCCCAAGGAAGAGGGGGATCTCTCACTGGGGGCCTAAGGAGAGTTGTCCCTTTGAGGAAGGCCTTACACAGCTTATGAGACATAATGTTTAGATTAGAAAACCCAACATGAAAGTTAGAGATGGCCGCTAGTTGAACCCTGATTGTGGCAGAAGCGGACCCAGAATGAAAAAGCTCTGTTAGGAACTCCAAGATTTCGTGAACTGGGGCTAAAAAGGGATCTATGTTGCCCAACAAGAGAAACGTTTCCATTTGCTAGCATAAGTCTTCCTAGTAGCAGATTTGTGAGAGGAGACAATAATCTCACGCACAGCCAGGGAAATGCTGGGAAGCCTGGCTAGGGTTGGAATTGGATAAACCAAGCTGCGAGCTGGAGTGTTTGGAGGGATCGATGCAGCTCTCCTGACTGATGAATCAGCAGGTCTGGAATAGGATCCAGAGTCCAGGGCTGCTCGAGGAGGTAATGATGCAGGAACGGAAACCATATCTGTCGAGGCCAGTAGGGGGCAATGAGGATCATTTTGCAACCCAATGATGTAGCTTTCTGTATGAGTTTGGGTATAAGAGGGAACGGAGGGAAGGCAAAAAGAAGTCCCTAAGGTCAATCGTGGACTAGAGCGTCTCTGGGAGGGTGACCGGGAAGCTGTAAAAGGGAGAAGTAGTTGCTGCATTTTCTGTTGAAGGGGGTGGCAAACAGATCGCAGCACGGCTGTTCCCATTTGCGGAAGATCAGATCCGCAACTACCTGATTCAAAGACCACTCGTGACGCATGGGAATAGCTCTGCTGAGCCTGTCCGCTATGACGTTGGACTTCCCAGGGATGTGTGTCGCAATCAGAAATCGTTGGGAGGAAATCGCCCACTGCCAGAGTCTGAGTGCTTCTTGACATAGGGGGTAGGATCACACTACTGACATGTTGTCCACATGTTGTCCGTTTGGATCGCAATGGTCTCGAAGGAAGAGAGTCTTGAAGGGCTTGCAACGCTTGAAGCACTGCTCTCATTTCTAGGACATTGATATGCAGATGGTACTCGGGAGGTTGCCAAGTGCCCTGGACTGTCCTGCCTATATAATGCCCCCCCCACCTTATCAGGGAGGCATCCATGGTCACTGTGGCAACCGGAGGGGGCTGGATGGTCTGCCCTGAAACACTAGTGGTGAGACCATTCACCAGGAAAGGTACCTTTTGCATGTTTCTGTAATCATGATCATGTGAGACATGGGGAGCTGTTGAAAGGACCACTGTGTGTAAAGAAGCCACTGAAGAATTCTCATGTGAAAATGGGCCAGAGGTATCAAAATAATTGCCGCTGCCATAGAACCCAGAGTTTGAAGGACCAACCTGACTTGTACCCTTTTGCATTGCATGAGGATATGAACTTGCTGCCGAATTGTGGCCACCCTGTCTGGCGGTAGCCTTGCGGACATACTTCTTGTATCTAAATCTGATCCTATATAGATAATAGATTGACAGGGCAATAAGGCAGATTTTTCGAAATTTATAGTAATGCCTAGCTGGGCACAAATTGTGATTGTATAATCCCTGGCTTGAAGGAGTTGATGCCTGGTAGTAGCAGTAAGGAGCCAGTCGTCTAGATATGGAAACACCTGGAATCCTTGACGCCTCAGGTGAGCCATGACTACTGCCATGATTTGGTGAACACCCTGGGGGCTGTGGTGAGACCAAACGGGAGAACTCTGAACTGGTAATGACTGGCTCCCAGCCAGAAGCGAAGGAATCTCCTGGAGTGCCTGTCCATTTTGATGAGATAGTACGCATCCTGAAGATCTATTGAGCACATCAAATTGTCCTCACCCAAAAAGGGTAGAATGGAATGTAGCGTGACCATCCAAAACCTTGTTCTTTGAACAGACTTGTTAAGTCAGCTGAGATCCAGTATTGGTCTCCAGTCCCCTGTCTTTTTTGGTACCAAAAAGAACCTTGAGTAAGTTCCGGATCCGAGTTGGTCTGCCGGGACTTCCTGGATGACTCTTTTTTTTCTAGCAGTCTTGAAACTTCTATGACTGCTTGGGCCCCCAGATTGGGTGGAACATCTGGAAGGGATTTGCTTGACGGTAAGTGGGGTTGAAAGAAGGGAATTATGTAGCCTCCAGATATGACTGAGTGTACCCATTTGTCTCACGTTAGGTTTTGCCAGGCTTTTGGGTACAGTGAAAGTCTTCCCCCGACTGCCTCCAGAGGCGGGCAGACGGGCAACCCTTCAGGGATGCTGGAAGGGATTGTCAGAGAAGGATTCTCTGCTGCCCTGGTTCTGCGGACCCCCTCTGCACAGAGGGCGGCGTCTGTTGTTGTTTCCTCCTCTGCCCCTGGAGGAAAAATCACTACGTATGTCAGGCGAGGCTCCCTGGGATTTCCGAAACCACATTTTACCACTCTTCTGACCCTTGGGATATGGTCTGGAAGGAGTGGAAAAACAGACTCCCACGACAGATCGTCTTGCCTTCCTGTTCACACCTAGTCAGAGTGTCTTTCACCTGTGGTCCAAAAAGAAAGGAACCGTCAAAGGGAGTGTTGGTGAACGACGCTCTAAAGGGTTCCGCAAAATTATAAAGCTGCATCCCTGCATGTCTCCTGAGGGTCACGCCTGTACCTGCGGCTCTACTCGCACCATCGGCTGCATAGGAAATGAGCCTCATGTAGGAGCTGACTACAGAATTAAGGGTCGCCAGCTGAGAAACCACTTTAGCTTGAGCCTCTTCAGCTGATGGATCCTGGAGGGAATCTCCGAGCTCTTTCAGGAGATCCCTCTAAAGCCTGGTAAAATGGCATAAGTAATTCAGTGACCTCATGGAAAAGGTCGCTGAAGCAAACATTCACTTCCCGTATCTATCCATGGTCCTAGACTCCTTGTTAGGAGGATGGACAGAGGAAGACGTTTCCGCTAACTCCTTTTTAGTGGCTGCTGCTACCACCATGGCATCTACGGGAACACCCTTAGTAAGGAACTCTTTATCAGGGGGTGCAGTGATAAACTTGCCGGATCTCCTCGGGGTTGGCTCCACTGTATCCAGGGCTGACCAAGCCCTTAGAGCCACCACTGACATTAGTGGATCGAAAGGCGGAGACACCCAGGAGGTGGAAGGTCATGAACCAAACGCATCCAGGAATACAGATTCGTCCTCTGTAGGGGCTAGGGCAGTCCAGTTCCCCCTCTGCTTAAGCATTTCTAGGATGTCTAAAAAGGAAACATCTTCAGAGGGGGATGAGGGGGATCTCGGGGACCCTTCCGATTCATCCTAATCCATATCCGAAGTGACAGACTTAGGGGAGTCAATGTGCTTCCTCTTGCACTTCCTCATCCATGGGGGATCCTCTGAATGATCAGGGAAGGCCTCGGAAGAAGAGGAAACACCCAATGGGGTGCTCTGGAGTGCCGGTTCCCCACGCTTGGGGTCTGGAGGAGAGGCAGAGGTTGACGTAGGCACTACAGGGGACAGAGCCAGTGGGGTCGAAAGTGGAGCTGACTCAGAGGCCAGTACACTCCTCATGACATCAAAGGCGTCCATGCCACGATGCAGAGAAGGCTCCGGTTCCGAGGAAACCGGAATCATCCTCCGCACCGAGGGAGACGGCTCTGAGGCTGATGTAGGAGCAGAGCTCACCTGCGCCGACGCTCCGAGAGGGAGAACAGGGTCGGACAAGGGTCCAATGCCACTCGCCCCCTCGGAGCTGACGAGGGAGTCTCGACGCCCAGATCCCTCGATGGACAGCACCATCAAGGGGATCAGAGCCGATGACGGAACCGAAGGGGAAATCGTTATCAGTGCCGAGGATTCCACGATTCGAACCCCAACAAACTCCAGCTCCGAGCTCAATGGAGTCAGAGGAGGAATATCGATGGAAGTGGATGGAGCAGACACCTGTTGAGGAGGGCTGGACAACATTTTGGCCAGTGCCTGCGACTTCAACAACCTACTGACCACTCTCTCCATGTCGTGATCTGAGAGCCTAGCGGACCGAGAAGAGTGGGAGGATCTATGACTGCAGTCACTCTGCAACAGGGGAGACTGAGGAGCTGAATGTATAGACTCTAGAGAAGGGGATCTCGGCCTCTTGTGGGTCCTTGATGGCTCTGAAGGTACTGGTGGAGCCGACGGGGAGGCAGTCTCCTTGGTTCCAGGCAGAACCGAAGTAGTAGGTAAGGCTTGGGCCAATGACGGCTCCGAGCTGGGAGCTGATGATGTGGTCAGTTTAGGAGATTCCACAGGCTGAGTCTTGGCCGGTGAATCCTGAGGTTTAAGAAGACCCCTCAAAATAAGCTTATTTTTGCGCTCCTGCAGAACCCTTGGGCTGAATGCATGGCATACAGAACAAGAGTCCTGCAGGTGCACTGCACCTAAGCAATAGACGCAAGAAGTGTGCCCATCTGTCAGAGACATTTTCTGACAGCATGAGTCACACTTCTTGAATCCAGACACTTTGGATTCTTTAGACATATCCAGCTAAAAGATACTACACCTACACTGAATTTTTTTTGGCCAAAAGGCCGAACAGCATAACTAAACAGACACTAACCACAAAAAAACAAAAAGTACAGTTTTGTACCTACCATAAATGTAGATGTTCGAGGATCCACATTGCTGCAGTCCTAACCATTGGGGGTAGTCCGCTGTCCCAGTCGGCCCGAATACCAAAGTATATGGCTGACGTCGGTCAAGGCGCATTAGACTGACGTCAGGACGTCAGGGTACTAATGCGCATGACCGACGTCATATCCTCAGTCTTTTCTTGCCCCAGATGTCAGAAGACCCTAAAAAGACAAGGCCAAAACCAAAAACACCAAACACTCCTGCACCAAAAATATGTACAATATATACAAAATTACAAGAGTATAACCTCACCCACACAACCACCCCTAAACACAGAGGGGAAGGAGGGAGGGTAATTGGACTGCAGCAATGTGGATCCTCGAACATCTACATTTATGGTAGGTACAAAACTGTACTATGTTCTTCATTCCACATTGCTGCAGTCCTAACCATTGGGTAGAATCCCAAAGCAGAGGTAAGGGAGGCTGGCAAATCATAAGGAAGCAGGAGCTGTCAACATGCCTTGCAAAATAGCTGTGGCAAAACCAGCCCTAGATTTAGAGTAGAGAGGAAGGTGGTAATGCTTAGAGAAAGTATGCACTGAACTCCAAGTAGCTGCCTCCAAAATATCCTTAGTTGCCACCCCTTAGAAATGCTGTTGAAGTGGCAGTAGCCCTAGTGGAATGAGGCCTAATCCCAGCTGGAATCTCCTTGCCATGATGGGAATAACAAAATGCAATGCAAAACCCAATCCACTTAGAAATAGTTTGTTTTGACACAGGCTTGCCCTGAGAACTCAAAGCAAAAGAAACAAACAACTGCTGAGACTGCCTAAAATTCTTAGTCCTGCTTAAATAATAACGCAACTGCCTGTGTACATCTAAAGTGTGCAAAATCTTTTCCCACTTATTTTGGGGATCTGCATAGAAAGTAGGCAAATGAATAGTTTGGTTTAAAGCCAAACTAGAAACCACCTTAGGCATAAAAGAAGGATTAGTACGTAATGATATCCTATCCTTATGGAAAATCAAAAAGGCTCTACCGCCATAAGGGCCTGCAATTCAGAAACCCTTCTTGCAGAAGTAATGGCCAACAAAAAAGCAGTCTTCCATGACAAGTATTTCAATTCAGCAGTAGCAGGCTCAAAAGGTTGTAGAGTAAGTTTCTCCAACACAAAATTGAGATCCCAAGCAGGAGTAGGAGCTCTACGTGGGGTCTTATATTCTTTGCCCCTCTAAGAAATTGCTTGAACAAAGGATGCGAAAACAATGGTGGGTCACAATCATAGTGAGCTGAAATTGCTGCAGCATGAATCTTAATGGAAGAGAAAGACAAACCTTTGTCCAATAACTCAGTAAGATATTGAAGAGCCACACTCAAATTAGGCTCAGAAATCTCCAAATTCTTTGCTGCACTCCAAAATAAAAATCTCTTCCATTTTTCTGCGTACAGTTTCCTTGTACTAGGTCTTCTGGCTTCCATAATCACATTTAAAACTTGTTGAGGAAGTTGAGACCTGCTGTGTTTCAAAACAGAATATGCCAGGCTGTTAGATGAAGAGAGTGAAGCTTGACATTGAGCAGGTGACCGTCCCTCTGAGACAACAGGTGTGGAATCAAAGGTAAAGGCCATGGAGGCTTCCTTACCAGACTCCTCAGTAATGGGTACCAGTGTTGCCGAGGCCAATCTGGAGCTATTAAAATCATTCTTGGCTTGTCTTGTCTGACCTTTAGGAGCACCTTTGGGAGAAGAGGCAGAGGTGGAAAGGCATACACATGAAGATTTTTCCAACTGAAAGAAAGAGCATCCACTTTCCAAGCTGTGTGATGAAAAACTTAATCCTCTTTGTGCAAAACTTTGGCAGCTGGTGGTTTAGTGGAGAAGCGAACAGATCTATGTCTGGAGTTCCCCATGACACTGTCAATTTCGAAATACATGAAGATCCAGTTTCCACTCGTGGGGATCCATGATTTGTCTGCTTAACGATCTGCTAAGGAGTTCTGTGCTCCGGCAGAAACCTTGCCTGAAGAGTTAGTTGCAAGCTGAGCGCAGTCTCCCATAAAATCATTGCTTGCCTGCACAACGGGTAAGAATGTGTTCCCCTTGTTTGTTGATGTACCACATGACAGTTGTGTTGTCTGTTAGAATCAACACCTGCCCTGGAAGAAGTAACTCCTTGAAAGCCATTAATGCAAACTGGACTGCTAACATCTCCTTCATGTTGATATGTAGATGCTGTAGTCTGGCAGGCCACTTGTCTTGTATCCACTTTCCATTTAGATGAGCTCCCCAAGCAATGTCTGAGGCATCTGTCGTTAGAATCTGACTCGCCTCTGGCCGGGTCACAGAGAGTCCCTTGTTTAGGTGACATTCCTGAGCCCACCACAAAATTCCTGTTGAATGCAAGGTATTATTTGAATGACAGTGTCCAAATCCTGGCAGTGCTGTGTCCATACATTTTTGAGATACCATTGCAGCTTCCTCATATGCAGTTTGGCATTGGGAAGCACCAGAATACAAGATGCCATGAACCCTAAGGCTTGAAGGACTGTCCTTGCAGTCAGCCCGGACTGAAGAGATAGTTGATGGAAGTAAATGGAAAGATTCTTTTGTTTGTCCGGGGTTAAAAGGCCATCTGGGCTGCTGTATTCAGTCTCACACCCAGAAAGCACATGTCTTGAGAGGGTACTAGACTGGACTTTATTTCGTTCACAGAATACCCTAGGCATCTTAGCACTGCTATCACATATTCCAAATGCTGTAAAAGGTCTTCCTTTTCTTGAGCCAGAATCAGGCAGTCGTCCAAGTAAGGATAGATTTGAATTCCTTTTAGCCTGAAGTAAGCTATCACTGGAGCCAGAACCTTCGTGAATACTCTGGGCGCAGTAGATAAGCCAAAGGGCAATGCAGAGAACTGATAATGGGAATTTCCAGCTCGAAAATGCAGATATTTCCTGCAACTCAGTCTGATAGGCACATGAAGGTAAGCCTCCTTGAGATTTAAAGTTACCATCCAGTGATCTTTGCCCAGCAGAGGTAAAAGCTGTTGTAACGTCAACATTTTGAACTTGGGAATGTCCAGATAAGTGTTGAGGATAGATAAATCCAAAATTGGTCTCCACGTGTCCCCCTTCTTTGGTACTAGGAACAGGCGAGAATAAAATCCTAGGCCCCTTTCTGGCACAGGGACTGGCTGAATGGCCCCTATTTGGAGTAACAGAGAAATTTGCTTGTGAGCCTCTTTTCTTTGTAGAGGAGGAATGTCTGGCATGCCTTTGAAAGGAGGCAAGGTATGGAAATAAAACCTGTAACCGTGGTGAATGATATCCAAAACCCATCTGTCTTGGGTAATTAAATCCCAATTTTCTTTGAAAAGAGCCAGCCTTCCTCCCAAAGGTGCTGCCAGACGAGAATGTACTGGCAGCTGAAAAGGCAGGTCATTGGGTCTGTTTACGAAAGGACTGACCCCTGCCCTCACCAGAAGTCTGAGCAGGTGAACTCCTGTTCTAGGCCTAAAAGAACCTTGAGCTCTGCCCCTACCACGTCTAGACCTACCCCTAGACTGGGAATCATAAGCAGGATATGTCCATCCCTTAGTAGGCCAATTTCTACTAAACTTGGAGGCTGCACCTACAAAAATCTTTAACAGTTTGCATAGACTTAGCCTTGTCCTCCATTTTCTTTAAAACTGCTTCCACAGGCGAACCAAACAACACGTCAGACTGTAAAGGAGCATCCAAAATCCTTGTCTTAACATGCTCAGCTAAATTCTGATCCCTCAACCAGGCGTGCCTACGAAGAACAGAACCAGTGGCAGCCACCCTCGAGGAGGCCTGCACAGCATCAAAACCACATTGCAATGAATGCTTACCCACCTGTTCAGACACATGAACTAAATCCTGCAACTCTTTACACTCAATACCTCCGCCAGAGCATCCACCTTAGACTTCAATTGTGAAAGGAGATAATTTTGATATTTTAACATGTGAAACTGGCAATTCAACGCCCTCATGGCTAAAGTGGAAGAAGTATACACTTTCTTTCCCCATCTATCCAAAGCCCTTGCCTCTATCAGGAGGAACAGGATTTTTAACAACAGAAGCCTTAACACCTTTAGGCCCCTGAGAGACAGTTTCGGGTCTGCCCTAGGACTCTTAAAAGATACTTATGAGCTTCAGGCACCCTATAGTACCTATCCGGTTTAACTGGGGCAGGAGGCAAAGAATCAGGGTTCAGGGAAGCCTCTGCAAAACATCTTCCACCACATTCAGAACAGGAGGTATAGCTAAAGGCCTATGCTGGGGTAAAACAAGAATTCCCTAAGCCTCTTCCTGGAATCAGAGAAATCTTGACCTTCCCATTTAAAATGCTCCCTCATGGAATGCAGAGTCTCTGAAAATGAAAAATCCTCAGGAGGAGAAGCTGAAGGAGTAGAATCATCCACATCAGAATCAGAATAAGGAGGATACTCCTGCAAGTCTTCAGCCGAAGACTCAGAAGCCTCGAACACTGCTCAAAACTCTCAAACTCAGGCTCCACCCTAGGCCTCTTATCAGGAGGGGGCATAGAACCTCTAATCATAGTAATCAAATCCTCTGCCATTTTAAGCATATGTTTCTTAGGCAAAGATCCTGAAGAGCTAGGAGAAATCCCCACTGAAGTTAAACCTGGCCTGCCTCTCAAAGAAGCCTTGGAAACAGAAGGGGAGGCTCTAACCACCTTAGGAAGAGAGGGAAGAACAGCCACCTGAGAAGCCCCTTCAGCCTGGCCTACCTCCTGAGAGGACACATCCTGTAACAGTAAAGTCTCTCCCTGAGACTCCAAAGAAAGTCCTGGCAAAACCTCCGGCTCCACTGAGCCTTCTAAAGAACCGACGGCCGGGACTGCCGGTTCTTCCACTCTAGGCTTTGCTGCTTTGTCCTTGCGCTTTTGGGCCAGCGGGCCGGAACATCCGACGGCATTTTATAATTACAACGCTTCCCAAAAACTAACCTGGCACAGTCTAACCTTCTCTTAATAGTGCGTTTGTTAAATCTAGCACAAGAGCGGCATCCAACAACGTCGTGCTCAGGCCCTAAACAAGGTATACACAAGGTATGGTAATCCCTATGAGGTATCTGTTTCCCACAAGAAATACAGTTATTCACTTTTTCTGACATCCGGTTAAATACTGAGGCAAGAAAAACCAAAATATTCCCCAACGGGGTACTTAGCCAACTTTGATTCAGTCTGAAACTCCGACTTCAGAAAATTTCAGAACGCCAACCTGCACTCGCAAAACTGCTTCTGCATCGGACCATGCGGCAAAAAAGACTGAGGATATGACGTCGGTCATGCGCATTAGTACCCTGACGTCCTGACGACAGTCTAATCGCGCTTGACCGACGTCAGCCATATACTTTGGTATTCGGGCCGACTGGGACAGCGGACTACCCCCAATGGTTAGGACTGCAGCAATGTGGAATGAAGAACATCACACAGTATACTACAGTTAAAGATTTTTTTTTTTAACCTAGGAAGCCTCTAACTTGAACGGCTACCTAAGAAATAGAAAGAAGAAAAGGCTTAGACTAAAACGCTACCTACAAAAGGGATAGAGGGAGAGAACTCTCTAATTTAAATGAGTTCTAAGGGAAAACTACAATTACACTAAACAACAACGAACTAGTTAGCGACTATATTTTAAACAATAAACTATCAGAAAAAACCCTAATCTGACAGAAAAAGTAGTGCAATAAAACTTATACGAGCCTGAGCCAGTAACAATGAACCTCGCAGCTGAAGCGGCAAACGAGATCAGGGTAGCTAGCGCTAGGCATCATGGGATAAGGGGTAGCCTCGAGCCAGTAAACAGCTCTCGAGCTATAGAATATGGCCGAGTTGGAACCGAGGATCGGCTCCGATCCCAACAAGCAAGAAACGAAGGTGAGACAACTTAATATCTAACATTCAAAAATTATCTTTTTATGCGTGCTAGAATATAACAGGAGCATATTTCTCAAAGCAGATATTCACTGTTTAAAATTACACATACTAAAAACACTAATTTAAAATAAATGAAATTTATAGAAAAATATGAAAAGAGATGCACAGTATAGCAAGCCCTAATACTACAAGTCAGCAGTGTAGGAAATAATTTATAAAATGTGTAAAGAACAGTACTGAACTAGCAAACTTCTTAGAGAGCTGTAGTAAGAGGTCCAGAACTACAGTCCTTTCTGCCCTGTTCATCTAAGATGAAGGGGGAGTAAAGCAGACAGTTATTCAATATGGCACAGTGGCTTAAGGTAATGAAATGTGAAGGTTTGATATAATTTGACTGAACAGTACTTGACTGAAAACAAAATGTTTGAAAGAATTTGCCTGAAGACTAAGTGACTGAAAGCCCATCTGACCGAAGACTAATTGACTGAAAACTTATTTGACTAAATCACAAATCACTGAAAATATTCAAAATAAGAAAATACAACATAAAAAAATGTTTTTGCAGGGAGGTAAGCCCCCCTGCACCCTCCATGTGGAGGGGCTTTACCCACACCCCTCCTTAATTATATATAATAACTCAATGGCCACACAACCATTTAAGAAAAGAAAAAACACCATACACTGTGAATCAGTGTTGGTGTACAAGCATTGATTCATTTTGTATGGTGTTTTTCTTATGTGGCCCTGGAGTTATTTTTTATAATTAAGGGGGTGGGGGTGCAGGGGGGGGGGCTTGCCCTCTTGCCAAAATACTATTTTATGTTGTATTTTCTTATGTTTAATATTTTCAGTGATTTGTGAGTCACTGAAATGGGCTTCAGTCAAATCGATTTTTCAGCCAATTGCTTTTCAATCAAATGTGTTTCAGTTAAGTGGGCTTTCAGTTAATTAGTCTTCAGTCAAATTCTTTCAAATATTTAATTTTCACCCAAGTACTGGCAAATGACAGTAAACCAATGTGAACAATACATTCTGCAATCCTTGTCCTTGTTTTCACAGGGATACGCTGGAGTACGAATGTGTCAAGCCTCTGTGTCTTATTCATCTGTTGATGAAGGTTTAGTTCATTTAACCAGGTATTTCAAAGTAAGTCACTGATCCTGCCACTGCACTCTCCCCCCTCCTTAACATGCCCTACTTCTCATACCTTAATCTCCTTTCTGCCCTTAACTCACTCTTCTCACTAGCTCTCTAATCTTCCTTGACTACTCTTTCTACTGTCCTCTAAAATCTATTAAGCAAACTGCCTCAGAGAAACATTCTATTGTAACTGTCTTGCCTTCATGCAACTACATCATGATAAAACTGGGTTTTTTTAACCACTTACCCCAAAAACTATACTCATCTTAATGACATATTTCTTTTTAAACATCTTGAAATGGTTATGCTATACTCCTGATTATTGACACTGTATAACATTGTATTGTTACTTAATGCCTTGTAATAATCCTGTAACATTGCTGTTTAATGCTAATTTATAATGAAAATTGCATATGTTGGAGCTTTTCTCCCCGAGCCGCCACTGAAAAAGAGCTCTTCAGCTCAGTCGGACAATCCCGGTCAACAAATGTAAAATAATAAATAATTTTTTCTTTGAAGGAGTAGGAGGTCAAAGAGAGTTAAGATATTTCATGGCTTGAAACAAAAGGCACCTGTATGACTCTGAGCCGGCTAACTAACCTTTTCACTTTTGGAGTCCAATTAGTGAAACTCCATTCCTACGCAAATCTGTACTTCCATTAATCCAGTACAAGCAATACTTAAAATACATCCCCTCCTTGGAAAGTCCTATACAAGTCTGAACTTTCATAAATCTGGCTCATTACAAAGCATTTCTTAAAACACATCTCTTGAGATAAAGTACAGTTGTGTACACTTACCATAAATGTAGATGTTCGTGTGTATTCACTGTTGCAGTCATTACATTTGGGTTATCTGCTTGCAGATAGCCCTCAGTCGGCCTGATTATCAAAGTCTTGGGTCCTGCGGCGGTTGCTGTCTCATCTTCCATGACGTCAGGGATATAAAGCATGCAGCCAACGCCATTTTATCAGTTTTTCTTGCCCCAGATGTCAGGTGCCCCCATAATGGGAAGTAATTATATACAAGGTTACACCTCCAACAAAAAGCAAATACACCAAAAAGCTTTAAACATAATAAACAAGAATAGAGATATAGACAATATAAGTCAGAGGGCTGGAGGGAGGGTAACCAGGACTGCAAAAGTGAATACACTCAAACATCTACATTTATGGTAAGGGTACACAACTGTACTATGTTCTTCGTGTTTCACTGTTGCAGTCATTACATTTAGGTAGATTCCCAAAGCTAAGGTTGGGTGGAGGAATTTAAATAGAATTAGGACCAGCTATAAGGCCCTGCAAGACTGCAGAGGCAAAACCAGCTCTGGCTTTAGGGAAAGTTGGCAAATGATAATGCTTGGTGAAAGTATGTACAGAACTCCAGGTAGCAGCTTCTAGGATGTCCCTTGTAGGTACGCCCCTGAGAAATGCTGTAGAGGTAGATGCAGCCCTGGTCGAATGGGGTCTGATGCCCTGTGGGATAGGTTTTTCCATGCTTATAGCAGAAATGAATGCAGTGGCCTACCATTTTGAAATGGTTTGCTTTGAAATAGCTTTCCCCTCTGTCCCTGCAGCAAATGCCACCAGCCCAGCAGCTGTTCAGATTTCCTTTGAGGTTTAGTCCTGTCCAGTAGAATCTAAGTTGTCTGTGCACATCTAAGGAGTGCAGCATCTGTTCCCCTTTGTTCTGTGGGTTAGGAAAAAAAGGTAGGCAAATGAATGGACTGATTAAGAGACACATTGGATACCACCACCTTTGGCATGAAGGAGGGATTGGTTCTGAGGGACACCTTGTCCGCATGAAAGATGATGAAAGGCTCCACTGCCATAAGGGCCTGTAATTCAGATACCCATCTTACAGAAGTGATTGCTAAAAGGAAAGCTGTTTTCCAGGAAAGGAATTTTAAATCTGCAGTAGCAGCTGGCTCGAAAGGAGGAAGAGTGAGTTTCTCCAAGACAAAATTAAGGTCCCAGGCAGGAGATGGCGTTCTCCTGGGTGGCCTTAAAGTTTTGGCCCCTCTGAGGAACTGCTTGAGCAGCGGGTGAGAGAAGAGGGGAGGCTCTTTGTTATAATGAGCTGAAATAGCTGAGGCATGGATTTTGATGGAGGAAAAGGATAAGCCCTTATGAAGCATCTCTGCCAAATATTGTAGAATCTGAGGCAAATTGGGCACTGCTGCCCTCATCCCTTGAGACTGGTTCCAGGTACAAAATCTTTTCTATTTTGCAGCATAAGATTTTCTAGTAGTAGGCCTCCTAGCCTCCAAAATTATATCCATCACTGATTTGCTGAGGGGTGGTAAAGGAGAGATTAGGTAATTAGCCAGGCTGCTAGGTTCAGGATTTGCAGCTAAGGGTGCATAATCTAGTTCCCCTGCTGAGACAACAGGGAAAGAGTCTGAGGCAGGTGCCATGGGGCCAAGCGTGACACACTGCGAAGAAGGGGGTTATCAGTGTTGTCGTGGCCAGTCTGGTGCAATTAAGATCATCCTTGGCTTGTCCTGTTTGATCTTTAGTAGTACTTTGGAGAGCAGAGGAGGAAAGGCATAAACTGATAGGTTTTTCCAGTTGAAGGATAGAGCATACACTTTCCAAGCTAGTTTGTGGGGAATCCTTGTGCAAAATTTGTCTAATTGATGGTTCTGGGGGGAGGCAAACAGATCTATATATGGGCTCCCCCATTTTCTTGTCAACATGTTGAAAATCCTTGGTTCCAGTTTCCACTCATGTGGGTCCATAAGGTTTCTGCTTAGTCCATCTGCCTGTATATTTAGTTTTCCTGGCAGGAATTGAGCTTGTAGATTCATTTGACAGCTCAAGGTTGTGTTCCACAATGCCATGGCTAGTCAGTAGAGGGGTAAGAATGGGTACCCCCCTGCTTGTTTATGTACCACATGACCGTAGTGTTGTCTGTCTTTACCATTAGTTGTCCTGGAAGAATGTGGTCCTTGAAGGCTGTCATAGCATTCTGTACAGCTAACATTTCCTTTTGATTTATGTGTAGGTGCATTTGACTTGTGTTCCATTTGCCCTGAATGCACTTCCCTGCCAGGTGAGTCCCCCATGCATAGTCTGATGTGTCTGTTGTCAAGGTTTGGGCGGCAGGGGGAAGTATGAATGGTAGTCCCTTGTTTTGGTGGCAGGCCTCTGCCCACCAAAGAAACTCTAGGCGTAGGCAAGGTATGATAGGAATCACTGCTTCTAGATCCTGTGAATGTTGACACCATAGGCTTTTGAGATACCATTGCAGTTTCCTCATATGCAGTCTTGCATATGGAATTAGAAGAATGCAGGAGGCCATGAACCCCAAGGCTTGCAGTATTTGCCTTGCAGATAACTGGGCTTTTGTGGCCACTTGTTTGAAGTAGGTTGTCAAAAGAATCCATTTCTCTGTCATGAGGAAAGCCATCTGGGAAGCTGTATTCAAGCTTGCTCCCAGGAATATAATTCGTTGACATGGTACCAGGTGTGATTTATTTTCGTTTATGGTGTACCCCAGACAAGTCAATACCCTTTGAACAAAGGCCAGATGATTCAAAAGTATGTCCTGGCTTTCTGCCTGAATTAGACAATCGTCTAGGTATGGGTATATTTGAATATTTCTTTGCCTGCAAAATGCAATGACTGGAGCTAGGCACTTTGTGAATACCCTGGGTGCAGTAGATAAGCCAAAGGGCAGTGAAGAGAACTAAAAATGCATTAAGCCTGCTTTGAAGCGTAGGTATCTTCTGCAAGACTCCCTGATAGGGATGTGCAGGTATGCTTCTTTTACGTCTAGTGTTGCCAGCCATGCATCTTTGGCTAACATAGGAAGCAGCTGGTGAAGAGTCAGCATCTTGAATTTTGGAGTCACCAGAAAGGTATTTAGAGTAGAAAGGTCCAGGATAGGACGCCAAGTATTGCCTTTTCTGGGTACCAGGAAAAGCCTCAAATAGAAACCTTGTCCCTTTTCCTCTTCTGCTACCAACTGAATAACCCCCATGCTTAAAAGAGAGAGTACTTGATTTTGGGCATCTGCCCACTGATTTGGGGGTAGGTCTGGCCACCCGCTTGGGGTTGGTAAGGCATGGAAGTGAAATCTGTATCCTTGGGACACTACATTTAAAACCCATTTGTCCTGGGTAATGAGTTCCCAGTTTTTTGCATGCAAACCAATCTTTCCGCCTAAAGGTGCATTCAATTGGGAAGTACTTGGAAATTTTAAAAGTAAGTCATTGCGACAGTTTTCCATAGGGGGAGTCTTACTACTCCCAGAATTGGGTGTGGAAACCCCCCCACTGTTTAGTCTTGTGTGTCCCCTAGGACTGAAACCTGGGGTTTCTGCTGTGTCTGGGTTTGGCTTGAGAAGACCTGGAAGGGGCTGGAAAGGACCAATTCTTAGAGGGCCAGTGCTTACTAAATCTAGGAGGCTGAACTTGTAAGAAATCTTTAACAGTTTGCATAGATTTAGCTTTATCTTCCATCTTTTTAAGAGCTTCCTCAGCCTTGTTGCCAAACAGGCGGTCCTGATTTAAGGGAGCATCCAGCAATTTAGCTTTAACATGATCAAGCAAGATTGCTCCTTAAGCCAAGCATGCCTTCTGAGCACAGACCCAGTAACAGCAGCCCTGCAAGAGGCCTCTAATGAATCAAATTCACATTGCAAAGTATGTTTTCCAAGCTGTTCAGCAGAATGCATTAAATCCTGTAATTCTTTATTTTCCACACAATCAGGAATCAACATAATTTTCTGTTTAAGCAATCCAATAACATGTTGCTGATACTTTAACATATGAAACTGGCAGTTTAAAGCCCTAATGGCCAAGGTTGCAGAAGTGTAAACCTTCTTACCCCATCTATACAGCGCCCTGGAGTCTCTATCAGAAGGGGTAGGATTTTTAGCAGTAGACGCCTTAATGCCCTTGTGCCCCTGTAAAATAGTCTCTGGATCCACAATAGGATTTTTAAAAAGGAACTTGTGTGACTCAGGGACTCTGTAATATCTGTCAGGTTTTCTGGGAGCAGGAGGCAAGGAATCAGGGGCCAAACTAGATTCTGAAAAAGCATCATCAACAATGTCTAGTACAGGAGAAATAGCTAAAGGCCTATGCTGAGGCAGGAGTAAAAAATCCCTAAGCCTCTTTTTTTGAATCAGAAAAAATCCTGGCTTTCCCAGTGGAAATGCTCCCTTAGAGTATGTAAGAGACTGTACAATCACATCTATGATATTCGTCAGAAAAAGGAGCAAAATGCTTTAGCCAAGCACATCATGGCATTTCCTGATCATACATTCTGCTTCAGAGTCCTTCAGATTGTTAAGAAAAGTGACAGAGGAGGGGACCATGTTAATAATCTAGAAAGAATAGAATTGGAATGGATTCTTAAATTTAGAGCGCATATGCCCCCAGGTTTAAATGCATATGTTTCGCTTACCATTAAGGATTATTGTTTCATTTGTATTTACATTTTACACATATTTGATAATATAGTTTATGGACACTCATTTATTTCATTTACTATATCCATTGGAATTATACATTTTTACATACTTTCATCCATCTGGACGTGTGGCTCATAACATATTTTATTCTTGTTAGTATGTTTATACATATCTACTACCTGCTGTTTTCAGTACCAATACATGTATATATCAGTGTCATTATATGTATATGTACACGTTTTTATTTTCACATATTTTTTCATAGCCATCTATAGACTACTAGAATGTCTTAGATATTTATTTATATATATGAAAATATTTTGCTTGTATAATAGAGGCCTTGATTTAATACAGAGTTCATCAATGAGCCAGATTTGTATATTCTACATTAGTTATGCAGTTTACATTTTTTGTAATAGTCATCCAATTTTATTCCTTAGTTGGAAGTTGCATTTGCATTATTTGTCCTAGAGTCTTAGCAGTATTAGCAACATTGTAGTATTGGTGGTTCACATGTTATGTTTTATGTTGTATACATAGGCTGTTAATAACATTTTATATTCTATTTTATACTTTATTTTGTAGTCTTGCATGAAAGACACATTATGCAGTTAGAGAGTAGAGATGTGCCTTTAAGATAATGGTCAGGTTTGAGAATTAACTCAATAATTATATGGTTAATTGAATAATGGATGTATTTGGACTAGTATAAAAAGGAAAGTTTTTATTTCAACTTTGATCTGAAGAAGCGTACGTTAATAGTACGCGAAAGCGCTCATCCTTTTTTTATAGTTAAATAAACTGCCTTGTGGATTTAAGCTTTGCACCTTGACTGATTTTTCCAACGTGGTGGGTTCTACAGTGTTTTTTCTCTACTGCTCCCTTCGAGTATGTAAGGTTTCATCAAAAGAAAAATCCTCTGGAGGGGAAGCAGAGGGAATAGGGTCCTCTGCATCAGAATCCTCATAAGTAGGTAAGGGTAAATCCAGATCATCAGAAGAATCAGAAAAAACAGAATCCTGGTCAGAAGATTCATAAACAACTTCAGTCCTAGGCCTTTTAGAAGGGGGGGTTGGCTTCCCCTGATTAGAGTTATTAGATCTTCAGCCATTCTTATCATTTGTTTTTTAGGCATAGAGGCCTGAGCATGTGGTCTGGGTGTGGGTTTTTTAGGCATGGTTTGAGATTTAGGCCTAAGTGAAGAAGGAGGCGTCTGTTTAATATGCAAGTCCGTAGGCCTGAATAAAACCCTCAGAAGCCAGTGCCTGCACAGCGGCTCCGGACCCATCCAAGGTAGAGACATCCACGGGTTCCATAGTTGAAGCATCTCACTGCATACCGGACTCCAAATGGGTCTCACTAGAGGCCTGCAAATCAGAAGTAGCGGGTATCAGGGGCTGCGAAAGCGTCTCACTGAGTACCGGCGAACTGGCGACTGGCTTAGGAGAAGCGTCGTCGGCAGTTTTGGACCTTGGCAGCCTGTCTCTGTCTTTATCTTTGTATTTTTTCGGAATCCCGGTAGTCGGATGGCTAACCGACATTTCTGGATAACTAAACCGAGAACCGAAATATTTAGAGGCGAAAATATACCGACAACGGATTGTACGCTGATTAAATAAAGCACAAAACCGACAGCAAGGTACGTCGTTGGTCAGGGCCTAGGCAAGGAATACAGTACGAATGAAAATCTTTATGAGGTATTTGCTTTCAACAAGTAATGCAATTATTAACTTTTACGGACATTGGTAAGGAGCAAGAAAAGGTTTCCCCAATGGGGTACTTAGCTTTAGTTGAAGACTTCGGTTCTGAAACTCGAAAACGAAAATTTCAGGAGTCGGCCGACCGGCACTTGCGAACTGCTTCTGCTTCGGGCACCGCACGGCAACAAAAACAGATAAAATGACATCGGCTGCATGCTCTATACCCCTGACTACTTGACGTCATGGAAGATGAGACAGCAACCAACGCAGGACCCAAGACTTTGATAATCAGGCCGACTGAGGGCTACCTGCAAGCAGATAACCCAAATGTAATGACTGCAACAGTGAAACACGAAGATCACCTGCACCTTTACATGCCTAAATTACCATTACCCTAATTATACCAGTTTCCATCTCCTTAATGTAACATTTTCCTATAGAAAGGCCTCACTGAGACCAATGACTGGTGTCGAAACCATGGCCTTAAGCTTAATGCCAAAAAGTCCGTCATCATCCCCTTTGGGAAAAACTCAGTTCCCCACTAATTACCACCATTGATGAGGGCCCACTGAATACTGAAGTCGTTATAAGAGTTCTGCGGACACAGGTTGACAGCAACCTCTCCGATCACCACACTGTCACTGTGGTCAAAAAGTCCATCTATGTGGCACATCTCATTACCAAGGGTTTTGCATCCAGGAAGAAAGAGGTCATCTCTCTCTCTACTCTTCCCTCATCAGGCCAATCATTGAATATAATGCCCCATTTGGCATGTACCTCACTAGGCACATGCAACAGTTGGAAAGGTCACAAAAGTACCTCATGAAGAGGATCCTAGGACTTAAACACATGTCCTACATGGACAGACTCAAAAAACTCCAGCTATTCTCTGTCTCATATCGTCTACTAAGAGGCGATCTCTGCTTAACTTACAAAGCCATGTCTGACTCAGCTTTGTTAGAAATGCTACATCTAAAGAAATCCAAATCCCTCCACACCTCATGCTCCAGAGACCTCAACCTCATTACCACAATCAACAGAGCATGCTGGAGGGACAGGCTCATAACCCAGAGACTGTCCATGCTCTGGAATAGACTTCTCATATATGTCAAGCAGAGCACCTCACTGGTTCTCTTCAAGAGAAATCTTGATGAGTGGATAGGAAACAGAAAGTTCACCCTGGGAATCGCTGCAATGGCTCTATTTGATAGAAGAACTTGGAACTAACGTTGGGCGGCAAGATGCCAGGGCACTTCTATGGGGTAGGCTTGTAAAGGCTCCAGGGCCATTAGCCTAGTGCACACCTATGAACCTATTTTGTTTTTATACATCAACCAAGTCTGACTTCAGCTTACTTTAAACATCTGTGTATATTATCCCCTCTTGTTTTGATAATTCAGTATTTATTTAAGGTCCTAGCATTCCTCCTATCATGAGCACTGAATCTGCATTTGCAGTGCTATCCCTATTTTTGTATTTGCATATTTACTATGTAATTTATGAAATTATTACTGCACAATGCTTTTCACTTCATATAAATATGCTCACCAGCTTAAATATCAACCCCTATGTCACAAGATGGGTTGCAAACTGGCTTAGGGATAGAACCCACATGGTCAGAATTGCAGGTGCCATGTCATACTCTAAACCAGTTACAAGGGGCGTCCCACAAGGCTCAGTCCTGGGACCTCTCTTGTTCGGTATATATTTCTCTGAGGTACAGGCTAACACAGGAGGACTATGGCTGACAAAGTTTGCAGATGACTGCAAACCGGGGGCCATAATCGACTCGCCGGCTGACACAAGCATCCTCCAAAAAGGTCTCACAGAGACGAATAACTGGTGCCAGAGCCATGGCCTAAAGCTAAATGCCAAAAAGTGCATAGTCATCCCCTTTGGGAAAAACAAAGTGCCCACAAATTACCACATAGGTGGTAATCCATTAAGTACAGAAGAAGTAATTAGGGATTTGGGGACCCAAGTAGATTGCAATCTTTCCTTTGACAATCACATTGCCAAAGTGGTTAGAAAGACATATAGCCCACCTTATCACAAAGGGGTTCACATCTAGATCAAGAGAGGTCATTGTGCCCTTCTACTCATCAGGCCCATAATTGAATACAATGCCCCATTTGGGATGTACCTTACCCGACACCTGCTACAACTAGAAAGACCCCAAAAGTACCTCACCAAGAGGATCAAGGGACTCAAACAGATGCCCTACGCAGTTAGGCTAAAGAAACTCCAGCTCTACTCAGATGCTTACCGCCTGCTCAGAGGCGATCTGTGACTGACGTATAATGCCACGTCCAACCCAGAATTAATGGACATGCTCCACCTCAAGAAATCCAAATCCATCAGAACTACACGCTCCAGTGACTTAAACCTCAGCACAGAAATAAATAGAACATGCTGGAGGGACAGATTCATATCCCAGAGGCTCCCCTCACTCTGGAACAAAATCCCAATCCATGTCAGACAGAGCCCCTCAATGACCCTCTTCAAGAAGAATCTTGACGTTTGGATGGGAGATCGTAAATTTACCCCTAGGATCTCTTCTGTGTCACTGCTAGACAGAGGCACGGTAAACTAACCTTAAATGGGCTATCTTCTGTGACCTGCTATACAGAGGCACAGTCAACTAATCTAAGAAGGGTGGCGAAAGCCAAACACACTCTGGCTAGGCTTGTAAATGCCCTAGGCAGATAGCCTAGTATCAACCTATGAACCTATATATACGTGTGTACGTCTTATTTGAAAAGGTACAGGATATCTGGCTAACAAAAGATAAAACATATACTCTAATGAATAAACCAAATCGCAGCTTCAGTTTAACCAGCGTAAACAGATAACCTACTAAGTTAATAAAAGTTAAATAAAATTAGTAAGTAAATGGCCCTGCACATTCTTCATGGTGTTAACTTAAAGGTCAGGGTATACATACAAAGTGTTCCTAGTTTGCAACTTACTAGTCTATTTCCATATAATTACTAACCTTCCACTAACTTGACAGTTGTATCTGGCGCAGTCAGATGCCCTACCTTACTGGTTACAGTAGAAACTTTATAACCATTTTATAAGTGTACTCTAAACTTTGGTCACCAATTATGAAAGTTTATTTTATTTTTTATTTCCTTTATTTATTTATTTATTTATTTATTTATTTATTTATTTATTTCTATTTGGTTAATGGTTGCATAGTCTGGTACCCTAATTCTACCACTATGGGGATGGATTTGTAGTATGACAGCATTAACATAAATGAAAATTTGTGAAAATTTACAGTCTGTATTGACCATGCTTTAGTTCAAAATTAAACAAAACAAATGCTGACATTGGCTAGAACTGCAAAAATATAGGTTGCACAAAACTTAATGAGATCTGACTAAGTAGTTGACTTCAGGTATCCAGACATCAAAGAGAAACACCAAAAACAGCTGATGGTCAACAGTTGCGCAGGGGGAGCAAACAATAAAATACTACGAGATAGAAAAACACACTTATTAACAAAAAGAGATGGGGGGGGGAGAGAAAAAGGAAGTTTCCATTTCTGCAATTAATTAGATTAGGCTGCCATCTACTGGAATTCTTTTAGTACTGCATTAATTTTACTACATGTACAAACAGCAAAGGAGAAATGTTCTGTAGACAAAACAATGAAACAAACGAACTGTCAAGATGTCAACACGTCTTCTCTCTTGCTAGTCTTCTTTACTGCCTTCTTTATAAAATATACCCTTAACATTTGTTTAAATCTTTTCTGCTGATAGTCCCAGGATTTTATCTACACAATCAATGCATCCCAGATTCTCATCATAGTCTAAACATGGTCAAACTGCAGGCTTTAGGTTATTATAACGTAATTAAAGATTGCCCTCTTTCTTCAACAGACCTTACCTCCAGGACACTGAAGTTGCCACAATATATTAAGATTACGTTTAGGACTAAATTCTTTGTTAGAAACGTTAAAATGTTATTTGAATGATCATGTATATTTTTGTCGTAAATCTACAAGGAAAATGAGAAACAAGCAAAATACACAATTTCATTTTCTACAGCTGAGAAACATCAGCTTCTAAAGAGAGAAAGAATGCATCATTTATTAGTTGTTAACCATGCAACACAGATTTCAATTTGGGACTGCAAGCCTAAATATTTTTTTTTGCTCTTATGGCATCTCTCTGCCTTTCAAACTGCAACATTTATCTATTTTACTGCAGACAACATGCAATAAAGAACGTAAGACACCTAGTAGTTACTTATTTTCTGCCATAGACAAAGTTCTTCTGGCGTATCAGAAATAGTGTTACCATGCACCAATCAAGTATTTGGAAGAAACTTGAGCACAACCTGAAATCGTATTCTTACCACATGGACCAGCAGTATACTTGCATAAATGTTGATTTGTGCTGCATGCCTATATGCCTCACAAGACAATAAAGAGTTGCATGCATGGTATTGCAATCTTATCTGCATCTTCCACTATCTGGTCACATCAGACTGCAGAAATCTGATGCAAACAGTTTCTACACAATGACAAAAAGTCTCATACAATTATCACATAACCCCAAAAGGCAATGTGGTAAACAATAAATAAGCTTTTTTGACTTCTTCAGCTATATTAGAAGGGTACTGAAGACAGCTTGAAACACAAAGTAGCCATATTTATTTTAGTTGTGAAATAACTCTCTACTATATTGTTCCTGATTACCAGCTTATTCCATAAATCAGCTGCAGGGCTGTTGCAACCTATACCAGTACTCAAGGGAGAAAAAGGCAAGAACTTAATCTCAGTTTTGTCACAGCCCCCACACACACACACACGCACAAAAAACACTGACAGACACACCATGCACAACTATGCGCAAATTCAAAGGCTTGCCAATTCACCTACAGCACATCTTTGGGGTGTGGGAGGAAATCAAAGTACTGGTCAAAAACCTGCATATCGACTGAGGGTGTAAATACAGGTGGAGATGAGGTCAGGGCATTTTGTTTTTAACTGAGACAAAAAGCTTATTTGCAGCCATTTTAAAACAAATGCGAGCCATTTTTCCTCCATGAAAGGCAGTGGAAAAAACTGCGGAACTACTACAGAGTTGGAAGCTAACAGTAAAATTAAAGCTGCTCTCAAACTGGTACAGTACTAGCAAGCAGAAAGCAGCTGTGATCCAACATTATGAATGTGCTTCAAACTCACTGACAGGACATGGGACAGAGTGAGAACCATAGGATGGTGGTGCTGTGATTGACTAACCATTATTTCAATTGCAGATTTCATCTCTGCTTAATATTGGATCTTACTACCTGCTGTTTGACATCTGAGGGTACTAGTGAGGGTTGAGGGTTGACCGTGTACTTCACAAATGACATACAGGTCCAGCTCCCACAAAGAACTACTAAGAAAGGGGAGGTGTATTATAATTGTTATGCACTGGAAGCAAGAATTTTGAAAGCTGCTTCACCTTTATGTAAACTGGTAGCACTTAAATCAGCTTTTAAGGTGTTCTCTGGCAAGGTTAAAGTACAGTAGATCTGAATGAATACTGAGGGGATTGCCACTGGTATCCATGATGATAAAAGTGATCATACCTACACCAAAATGTGTCAGGAAACCTTCATCACACTCAGTATTAACATCACAGGAAATACAAACCATTTGAGTCACAAGATTATCTGCACCTTGCCAATATCCACCTTTATGCTGTATCCTCTTTTCAAGAAGGAAAAAACAGGTCAACCCAGTGTACATTTATGGAAACCAGAAACGCATCCAATCATCATCCATGCTTATTATGCATGATGCTAAGGTTCTAAAGTGGTGCTGTTTAAACAGCATAGGAAGTTTATTCCAGAGATGGGTGGGAGCAGGGTAATAATGTTGTCTCTTTGGCTTATATTATTTATGGGCTGGTGGATATTTTAACAAATTATTTATGCGCTATGGATACTTTAATCTATAGTTCTGGTATTAGTGGAGTCTCTAATGGCAAAAAAAACACACAGCATGCAGGAGCGTACAAAGCCAGTAAAGGAAAAGCATTTCAAGCCTTTCTTGGAGCACAGCAACTACAGGCTAGCAATCTTCTTGGTTAGTAACCTAAGAGGCCCTTCCAGTTGCTTAATATGCCCATCTTAAAGGGAGAGTTGCATTCAATAACTGGTATAATTAGAAACGCATAAAGAGGAATGATATATATATATATATATATATATATATATATATATATATATATATATATATATATATATATATATATATATTTTTTTTTTTTTTGATCAGGATAATAGGCCTTAAGAATTTAGGTGTGCTATATAAAAGGATTTTCTTTCTACTGCTGCTACATGGTGGCTGAAAGAGAGAGAATTTTCAACCCAGGTTCAAGATCCTTGACTGAATTATCATTTGGAGTGCAGTACTGGCTATATTCTACATTGAGGGTGAGAGTTGTTTACCAAATATGACAACATTATACTTTTTTGTATTTAATTTTAGTCCTTTTTCCATATAGTACTTGTTTTGAAGTGTTACTTCTGCTGCTATGTATGGTTCCAGAAAGATATTTGACAATAATGTCTAGCTTGCAGTCACCTGCAAAAGTCCTGATTCCCTGTCTGCAGAATGGAGAAGTTGATGCCAAAAAGGAGGGGTTCAAGTACTGACCTCTGTGGAACACTACAAGTTGCCTTCATACATTTTAAGGAGGCACCAGCCACTTTCTTCTAGCTAGCTGGCCATTCACCTCACCCCGTTTGGACCTACTTTTAAGGCACTTAACTTGTTTCTGATGCCAGCATGTGGCACAGTGTCAAATGCCATTGCTCGGTTCGAACAGGCTGTAAAAACAAGATGACCACTGTCAACAGCCTGTGTGACCTTGTAGATGTTCACTAAATTGAGGAAAGCAGAATCTCCCTTTAACAAACCTCCAAACTCATGTGAGTAATAGTATATTCCTGACCATATTCAAGACAAACTTGGATCTATGGATGGGAAGCAGAAAATGTATCTCAGGACCGTCACCTGTACTACTGATGGGCAGAGGCAGCTCTTAAGTGCTTCATCTCATGCATGGGTCCCTTAGTACTCACCTATGAACCTAGAAGATGAGATGCATTTCATGGCTTTGTTAATCAAACTAGTCAGGCTAATGTATTTTTTGTTTCCTAGGTCAGTAGTAGAGCCATCCTTGAATAGGGGGATCACCAATGCAGTTTGCCATACTTCAGAGACAAACCTTGCAGCTAAACTTAGGCTAAACAATTTACGGAGATGCTACACAAGGGCATTTGTGGAAATATTTGCTACACATTCAAGTAAATTATCAGGTCCCATGGAAGTAGTATTTTTGTATTTTCGACAGCATCTTCAGTATGTGCTCCTTTGAGATATTAGAAGGTGTAAGAGATTCAGGAATTTGTGGAATTGAAAAGATACCCGTTTCAGAGGTAACGTTTGCACTAAATCTGTCTGCTAGTATATTTGCTCTGTCTATTGAGTTTGAGTTTGTGGTGCCATTTTGGATAAGCTCAGAAAACTACAGAGCATTACTTTTTAGTTTCCCAAAGCAACTAAAGAAGGATGTGTAATTAACTTTGCTGGCCCTGATGGTAGCTTTTAGCTCCTTACTGTTATTCCTGATGCAATCATTAATATGAGGACTGTTAGACCTGGTGTATGAAGTTTTTTTGTTGGTATAGAGTTTATTTAAGCTGGTGGACCACCAAGGTGACTTGTTCTTAAAGCTTTCAATTATACTGTCTCTAGCATGAATAGCCAGGTCAAGACACTTACCTATGTGGGTACAGAACTCCTTTGCTTAAAAAGTACCTGCATCTGGATAAGTTCATAGGTGTTTACTAGGCTAACAACCACAAGGGCCTTTATAATCCTTGCCATGCATCCCAAATCTCTGACAAGTTCTGTTATCCTTAATAAGTGGAGCTTGGGTGATGAAACATGTATAAGTAGGGGCCTGGGAGATAAACCATTTACAGGTTGCCCAAGTCCATTAGAGACATAGGTGCCAAACTAGGGATGAATTTCCTGTTCCCCGTCCAATTGTCCAAGTTACACTTGAACTGGGTTAGGGAGAAACTCTGCTTCACATGGATGGGGAGCCTGTTCCAGAGATGGGGTAGTCTCCGGGATACATACCGGTCTCTCCAGCAGGTCCTATTTATACCACAGACAAAAGGCAAGGTTTAAGTCTTTAGAATGGGTAATTCTGGTGCGGTTTGCTTTGTGGACATACAGGAGGCCCATCAGAGTGGGTTTGACAATGCCCTGAATGTCAGGCATAGATCTCCCCTCAAGACCCTGTAGGAGACAGAATACATGGAAAGGGCCTTGCGGCGGTCTGCAAAGGACATTTTACTTATGCCATGTATTTTTTTAGTGGAAAACCTCTATGGACATTCCAATTGTTGGATATGCCTAGTTAGGTACATACCAAAGGGGGCATTGTACTCAATGATAGGTCGGATGAATGCCAAATACAGTGGAACAATGACTTCTTGGACCTAGATGCCATACCTTTGTTTATAAGTTGTGCAACATAGAATGATTTCTTCGCTTCTATAGACATGCAACGGTCAAAGCCTACATTACTGTCTGTGTGTGTCCCCAAGTCCCTGACTACTGGATGAATTCTAAGGGGTGTGTTGTCAATATGGTAGTTATCAGAGGTGGAGGACTTCCTGAAGGATACTATTATGTACTTTTGCCCAAGTTGTTTGCCTATGTCAGCTCTTCCTGGAGAACATTTGTGCCAGTGTGGGATTCAATGACAGCTCCTAATTTGTAATCATCTGCAGATTTAGTCAGCCAGAGACCAATGACATTGGTCTTGACTTCAGAGAAGTAAATGCCAAAAAGGATCAGTCAAAGGACCGATCCCCGAGGGACTCCACTTGTGACTGGCCTCTCTGTACTGGGTCCTATCTGTGAGCCAGTAGGCTATCCACCATGTGACATATGCATTTGTACCTTACCGCTTGTATTTGTTAACAATGTCCAAGCTAGGTGTAGTGTCAAATGCCTTGGTCAGGTCAAGATAGGCAGTATGAACCATTCTGTCCTCATCCATTGCTTTGGTGACTTTCTCAAAGAAGTCCACTAGGCTGAGTAGGCATGACCTGCCCTTGACAAAACCAAACTGGGATGGGCCCATTTTCTGGTGCTTTACTATCTCACTACTGATCATTTCCCTAACAATTTTTGCATATAAGACTAGTGAGACTTATGGTTCTGCAGTTTCCAGGGTGTGTAGATAGTCAACCTTTGTGCAGAGGGATGACCGTTGCTGTTTTCCATTCATGAAGTATGAAGCCTGTTTGGAGGCCACAGTTAAGTAGCAATTCCAGAAGGCCTGATAGGTCATGTTTCATGCTATTTAGAAGGCATCCTGGGATACTGCCTGAGGCCATTAATGCAGTGTTCTTGGCCTTAGAATGAACATTAAGGACCTGTTCCCTAGTGATAGCAGAGGGAGTTATATTTGATGGTATTTTCTGAGGGAAAGTTGATGGGGAGAGAGGTGTAAAGTTGGAAATGAATTTATCGGCCAGTAGATTTGCTATAACTTCTGGCTCAGTATAGTTGGCTCCATTTACAGTGAGCTTTGCACACAATTGTGCATTGACTTTGAGGTTGTGAACATAGCTAAAGAATGCCTTGTAGTTCTCCTTGGCCTGGGAGGCCAACTTACCTCAAATTTGACTTTAGTAGACTTTGTCTGAGTTGTTTGTTTAGTTTGATGGGTGTTTTTATCCTGATGGGTGCTGCACCTCATAATGTTCGCCATGATTTTCTTCCTTCTGTTAAACAGCCTATTAATTTTATTATTCCATTTGGGTGGCTTGTTTTTTGAGTTGGTTCTATACTTCTTCCTGGTGGCTACAGCTGCCTCTATGCAGCTACTAATATGCTTGTACAGGGTTTCTGTGAACAGTTCTGCATCTGTTCACAGGGTTTATGGGGGCTGTAAATTTTGCCAGGTTGTCACTTAATAGCAGGAAGTTAGCCTTAGAGTAGTTCCTGAATATTCCAGATTTAGCTAGGGTCCAGGTTTTATTTTTAATTCAAAAAAGACCATTCTGTGGTCTGACCTTACCAGGGAAGATGTTCCAGTGGGGGGGGGGGGGTGCAGCACTCTCCCAAATTAATGAGGACTACATTTAGTATGGTTGCACCCCTGGTTGGTGTATTGACAATGTGTTCCAGTGGGTTTGTGTTTACAAAATCCAGGAATCTCGATGCCTGTACGTTTGGTGTCAAATAGGATTCCCAGTTAATAATGGGGTAATTAAAATCACCCATGAATATGGTATTGGGTTGGGTGGTGAGTGTTTCCAATAAGTTTAAATACATGGTATGGGTTTCCTGGGTCACAGAGGGGACCTATAGCTTGCAAGGAAGTGGTATTGGATTTTACCTATGGTGATTTGAACATGGAACAGCTCAAGTGCGTTGTCCTGTTTGACCACCCTTGAGGTATATTCATTTCTGATGTAAATCAAGACACCTCCACCATTTAGTCCCTGTCTCCATAGTAACTAGTCTAAATGTGTGGAAGGCATTATAACCTTGCACTGTCTGTTGGTGTGCTCTCAGCAGCTTGAAACCATTTCTAAGTGACCACACAGAAGTCAGCATTCTCTAGGGTGAAGACAACTTCTAGGGAGTGGAGTTTTTTGTTTAGAATCCTAACACTGAGGAGTAATACTTTTAGATTTTCTTGATTTTGATTTGCTATGTCGGAAGTACTTTCACTTTGGCATTGCCTAAAAAGGCACTATGGGGAAGACGATGCTTTAGCTAATATTCAAACACCTAGAGGAGAGAGGTGCAGACCATCCCTGGCAAAGCAGCATGGTCTGTTGACCATCTCCTTACATGCTGACAAATATTGCACCCCCTTAGAATGACAACAGAAACTAAGCCAATTATTAAAGTCAGTCTTTTGGTTCATATAGTGGCATCATCCTTGGAGAAGGTAAAATGCTGCTCACTGCTAGGCTCATACCAGCCTGGGACACATATTCGGAGAGCTCAATGTCTTTCTTCACATAGTCTGGGCAAGTACATCTCAGGTCATTTACTCCCACATGGACTATGACTTGAGTCATACTGGTACTTGAGGCCCAATGACCTGACTGCGTGTGTAATATGGCAGATCCTATCCCAAGTGACTGACTGTGACTTTCTCCTTACTCAGCTTGGTGAGAGGGACATCAGTGTGTCTCACAATAGAGTTTCCAATGACCAGAATGTTGGATTGTGGGGTGGCTTGCCTTATGGGCTTAGAAGTAGAGGCTCCATGAGATGTGGCTCAATGTATTGATGTATGCGTTGTTTTGAAAAATTGCATTTCAGGCTGTTGAGATTATCTGTTATGTGTACTTCATCTAGGAGGTCTTTGGGGTTTTGGAAGGTTACATTTAAGCACCTCAGCATATGTCTGCCTATAGGTCTGCTTTGAATTCTGTGTGATGTTACAACTGAATTTGGGTAGCTCATTATAAAGTTTGCAAAGAGCTGTCCATTTGAGATCCCTGAATTCAGAATTTTTGACTGTAGGAGATTTACAGATTTCAAAAGAGACGGCTGGAAGTTTATGGTCAGACATAAACTGGAATGGAGAAACTAGAGGGCTGGTACACATAGAGGCTATATTAATTAGGACCAGGTTAAGAATATTATATCCTCCACTGGTTTATTAACAATCAATGGGTGGTACACGTAGTAGCTATATTAGTTGGGATCAGGTCAAGAATATTATGTTCTATAATTGGTTGACTAACTATCTGCCCCAAAAAGTGGTATTTATTAAGTCTAATATTCTGTAGAATATACCCAACTTTGGAGACATAGATGCTCCAGTTTACTGACAGATAGCTGACATCTCTCATAAAGCCATTTTTGGTAATATGTACATTCCTCAAGCACACTGAGGAATCTTATGTGGTCATCAGGGGACATGGGGGGGGGGGGGTGCCCTACACCAGGCTATAAATTAATACTTTGCCTTGTTAAGGGTATGTTGGAGTTCTGTATGTTGGTCTCTGGAAATCTGTCTAGTGGTGATGTAGTCCTTGACAAAAATGGAAACACCCCCACAGTTTCCATCAGGCCTAAATGCATGGTAGGGGCAAAACCCAGGTATAGCGGGAGTGCTGTCTTTCACTGAAACCAAGTCTCAATAACTACACAAACGTGTATGTGTTCAAGTTTCAGGAGAACCTCAAGATCAAACAATTGCTTTTTAAAACTTCTGGCACCGAGAAGAGCCATCTTGATATGTTCCAATTTACGTCTGGAAATGGCTACACTGACAGCTGCTATGTTGCGATACCCATTAGCGGGACAGCAAGAACTTTGGTTAATATGTGGAAGCCATAGAACAAGAGATGCTGGCTATCCTTAGTCAAGCAAATTAGACTGTTAGTTTTCTTGTTCTATGTTGATACATACTGGACCTCCCTAGAATGAAACCAAATACTAAGCCGATTGCTGATACCAATCACCTTTTCTTTGTATATATGCATCAATCTGTATAAAGGAAGGATTCCTCCCAGGACCACTGTCTTGCTTTCACTGGACAAATGCATGGCAAGATTCAACATGTCTCTGCATTTTCTTCAGCGTTTTGCATCTCAAGTCATTCATACCCACATGGACTACCACTAGGTTATAATCATATCTGTCTGGTAATATGATGAAGCCTGACACCAATAAGACAATTAAATGTAACCATGCTCTTGTCCAGTCTTGTGAGTGTGGAGTCAGTGTACCCCACATTAATAATAATTACTAAGACAGTATTGTTTTTACTCACAGAATTTGAGGTATTATACATTTTATGCATGATACTGATGTGATGGTGGATATCCCCTTTGACTCTTCATTATGTGTAATCCTGGTGCTGACGTGATGGTGGATACCCCTTTGACTCTTGACTGTGTGTAAGCATGGTGCTGATATGGGAATGGATGTCCCCTTTGGCCCTTTACTATATCTAAGCATGGTACTGATGTGGTGGTGGATATCTTCTTTGACCTTTTACTATGTATAAGCATGGTGCTAATGTGGTGGTGGATATCTCCTTTGACCATTTACTATGTGTAAACATGGTGCTGATGGGGTGGATATCCCCTATGACCCTTTACTATGTGTAAGCATGGTGCTGATGTGGTGGTGGATATCTCCCTTGATTCTTTAGTATGTGTAAGCATGGTGCGGATTTATTTATTTTACATTTGTTGACCGGGAAAAGTCGACTAAGCTGAAAGTAGCCCTTTTTCAGCAGAGGCCTGGGAGAAAAGCTCCACAACGTTATACACTACATTAAAAAGGTACATATTCGGATGATTAGATAACTAGAAAAATGTACATAAAATATTACATTTTTGTTATATTTACAAGCCATTCTTACTTTACAGGAAATATGAGATGAAATATAGTCTTGTAGTCTTAAGAGCATTAGTTCTATTTAGAAAATTCTCTGTTGTCAGGTGACAGTTTAGAGGAGGTATTTTAAAAATCCAAGAGTTTTATTAAGGCTTAAGAAATCTAGGTTGAGTGTGACTAGTAGGGAAATTTGACTGGGTAGGATGTAGAAACAGTGGACAGTGGAGGATAAAGATAGGAGTAGTGGTATATGGTTAGCAGGAAGTTTGGGGATGGGGTGACATTTTAAGTTGGGTGGGAATACAGGCATGTCCAGAGAGTTGTTAAGTGTTCTTTTACAGATACTTTGAATTGTTTTGGTTGAATTAGTAACTTAATTTGCAGTGGAAGTTTGTTCCATGCAAGGGTGGATATCCCCATTGACCTTTTACAATGTGTAAGCATGGTGCTGATGTGGTGGTGGACATCTCCTTTGACCCTTTACTATGTGTAAGGATGGTGCTGATATGATGGTGGATATCTGCTGAGACCAAGTCTTCTCATTCCTAGGACGCTGCACAAGTAAACCTTCTACAGCACCAGTACAGGCCAGCTTAGTGTGATTGCAATCTGATATCAGTGCTATTGTGTGTGTGATGCTCACAGTCCATCTTTCTGTCAGGGATGCTTCCAGACTGCACATAGATATTTGTATCTCTCACAGGCTGAATTATATGTATTAAGTAGAAGTTCATTGTCTGTAAGCATAAAGCAGTTCCTACACTGCCTAAGAGTACCAAGTGATATAAAGTTAGTAAAAGAAGGGATGCAAATAAATTTGCTTTCCATTTTGTCTAGGTGAGACTTGGATTTAGTTTGGTCTAACAGCTCAACATATATACAGTTCATAGTCTAGCTAGGTAGTTTGGAGTGGGGTGCTACACTTCTCTGCATTTAATTTAATTTAAGCCTTTTTCTAATACGTTAGTAATCTGTATGGTTTAGCCCTTGCTGCATTCAACTGGTATCAGATGCTGTGTGAACAACACACAGCTTGCAGTCATCAGCAAATTTAGTTAGCCATATGTCTGTGTTCTTTGTTAGGAACTCAAAGTAGTAGATGTCAAACAGAAAAAGTCCCAAAACTGGGCTCCAAGGAGTGACACTAGTCAATGTTTTGTTTTCTGAGGTGGCATCAGCTACTTTGACTATGTAGGTTATAGCCATGCATTCCAAAGCAGTCATAATGTCCGGTAATATCACCACCACGTTAAACTAAAATGTTTTTACTTCTTTCACACTAGCAAGACCATCTGTTACTGTAGTAGTACTAATAACAGAGTGCTTTAACATAGATGATTATCGAAGCATGAGTGCCTACATGCTTGTTTTTTCTGCCCACAGCTGCACCCTTTCCCATGTTTTATATCTGTGAATTCACTTTTAATCTGTCTGGCTGAGTATCATCTCACACCTAAGTCAATCAAGTTGCTGCACATGCTTTACTAGTGACATTAGCAAAGTGGGAGGAGCAAGAAGAATCAGATAAATGTACATCTCCTATGGTTACCTGACACATGGTGGTATTGGACATAACACTGACAACCTGCCTATCAGTTTTTCCAGGTAGCTGTGAAAGGACAAGACAGAGATACAGAGCTACGGGTGTTCATTTTACCTAAAAATTATCATTCTTTCAAGTAATAGAAAAGCTGAATTAAAATGAAAGACTGAGGCATTACAGAGAACTGTTTGGAACTCAAGAGAAGTTTAGAATGACTGAGTAAGTTGGTTACCCCTACAATATTATGCTGAATGATCAGTTTGCTTTAAAACCTAGGCTAAAAACAAGCCAATATAAACAAGATTATAAGTGATGTTGATTTATACACAGATATATAATATTAATCTCATCTGCTAATAACCGTTCAGATCTCCAAAGGTTAACACAAGACACTTTCACTGCCATCAAATCCTGGCTTAACAATGCCCAGCTATTACTGAATCCTAAAAAAAAAAACTTTTACTCTTCTCATCCAAACCCCTTCTAGATTTTAAAGTTTTCTCACATAACAATACAGAAATCAAAATCATAAAGAACGGTAAGCTACTTGGCATCACTATTGATGACAAACTTACATCTGAAAATCATACACCCAACACAATCAAAAAGACCCATTTTAAGCTTGGTAAGCTCTATAGACACAAGTTCTACTTGGACAAAACTATCAAACTGACACTAGGAAATAGCCTACTTCTCCCTTCTCTTCTGTACGGTAGCCCCATCTTTACTAACCTACACACATCTCTTTTGAACAAATTACAGTCATGTAACACATGTGACACAAACTATAAGTCGTCCAAGTTTATCTCCAATATACCAACTCGCACTCATCATTGCCTGGCCATAAAATCTATAAACTGGCTTGACTGCCCCCATTACCTACAATTTACCCAGCTTACTCTTACCCACAAACTGCTTTATAACTCTAATTACTTCCCATCCCTTCAAACAATTATACAAGCATACACACCAAATCGTAACCTTAGATCTTCCAAAAAACAACTGCTAACTGTAACTAAACCCAACAAGAGCCGATCAATGCCTCTACTCCCATGCAGTTGCTAAAGTATGAAATGCCCTCCCCCACTCTATCACTCAACTAGACTCAATAACAACATTCAAAAAAATCACTGAAAGAGCTATTCCTCAATAACCAAGTCTGTTCCTGTACTATCATGAATAAACCACCTTAAATTTGCTTCTGCTACTTACCCTAACTTTTTTCCTTCTTACCTCTTATTATTCAATCTTTTCCCCTCTGTAAGCTTCTGTGCCCCCATCTAGTACTATGTATTCTAATGTTTACTACTTATTTGGAACTTTTCCTATCCATTAAATATTTATTGCTACGTTAATCTTAATTTTCATAGACCAAGTCTTACGGATTGTAAAAGTCCTACTTATATCAACTATATCTAAGATCTATCCATTTGTGATTGCAAAATGTAAAAATGTCAAAATTTTTTGACCTTTTTAGTTTTTTTTTTTTTTTACATTTTAATTTTGTTTATGTATAAACTGTAATCTAAATTATCTGTACTTGGATCTTTTCTCCCCGGGGCCTCCACTGAAAATGGGACCTTTTGGCTCAGTGGACTTTCCAAGTCAACAAATGTAAATAAATAAATAAAAATAATTTTCATTTTTATGCCAACTGGTAATTTATAATTCTTTTGTTCAGATTATTTATATTTATTTAACACATTTTCACTAAGGTTGTTAAGTAAACATTTTGATAGAATTTTTTCTTTTAATTAATATTTACATTCATTCAGTTTGATAAGGTTGGCACTACTGATTTTATTGCTATCACATGCAACAAATCTTTCAAAAGTCACATGCCCTAAGACTGAAAGAAAGGCTCATCACTTAAGATAATTACCCAATGCAGCTTGGTCAATTACCACAGTGGTACAAAAAAAATGTGACTCAGAGAGACAGGTATGACCACAATGAGAAAGGTTTCATTACTGGCTTATCACCATTACTCTGAATAGAACACTAGCACTGTCAGACCTAACCGTGCTGCTGTCCCCCCCCCCCTCCGCACACACACACACATCTGCTCATCAACAAATAAGCCCTCCCTACTCAAACACACTAACAGAAACTCTACCCAGCCATAGACAGACAGACACACACACACACACACACACATTCATGTAGCCTCATTCGTGCGCCTACATATATGCACACACATGTCAAAACACACACAAACAAATACTACACCACACTGTCTTTGATGAACTTACCTGTAACTCGTGTAGTACCATAGGAGTGAATGGGTGGCCACTGTGTTTTAAAGGCAGTCACTTTTTCCTCCTAGAGTTAAATTTTACATCACTCAGAACAAAAATCATACAACATGAACATTTCTGGAGGACACAGCATGGCTTACCCGCACTGGTCATCCCTTCCTGACTGCCACATTAGCATACGGCTCTACCTGCGAGACTACTCACCGTGTTAAGGTGCCCTTGGGGGGGAAAACCTCAGCAGCGTAGTCTATGAATCAGAAGGGTTTAAGTACAATGTGAAAACCTTTTGAGTTAGGGTTTCAGCAGCGCAACACATCTTTCTGAATCCCTGGGATGGTACTATGCATATTTTTGAAAAATATTTTTTACTGATCAGTTAGCTACCCAAAGTAAACATATACACAAACTGTTGTAACAGAATCCATTCAATTTTACAGATTATAAACATAATACCATCATATTTATCTTAATAATGGGATTTTTCAAATTTTAATATAAATATCATCTTCCCTGCTATGCCACATTTATAGTTTACACAGCTTCCAAAAATACATAGCATTCTAACCTCAGGGTATTCTACTAATATTTTTAGCAATAAACATGGAAATTGTATTAAGATAGTGATGAGAAAATTGAGTTCCAAGACAAACCTAACTACATAACAGATGAGATGAATGTATCATAATCAAAAACACCCTGTAGTCAGCTAATCATCTCCACCATTTACTTATCAGTATTCTTTCTTACACACGAGTTTGAAGATTTACTATACAATTCCACCCATTAGTCATGATTTCTCTCTTGTAACTGTCTTGTATCCAAGCCCTACTTGTGAATTTATATGCCTATTTTAAATAACTACTACAGACACTCATGACAAACATACTGCTCTAGGGCAATTAATGCTGAAAAGCACACCACTTTCCCCTTGTCACTCTCTCCTATAATTGTCATCCTTCTCAAAATAATTCCATGTATCCATCCTTATCTACATTCTGTGTGAAGTCTTCATGTATATCCTTGTCTATTGACATCACCCTTGTACTAATAATCAATTACCCCTTGCTTGTAATTCAATATCTATTCCAGTTACACCTCAGTGAAGGGAACAATATCAAGCAGATCACTGACAATGAAGTACTAGAAAGAAATGGGTCATGGATCATAATAATTTGTTAATGCATTCTCAAAATGAATTCAGAAAATTTTCATCTAGAGATTTTCTTGACTTTGTTTCTCAGACACATTAAAGAAACTGGTTATGAATAGCATACTGATCATAATCCTCTACGTAATACACATATATACCCTCTTTTCTATTATTATTATTCAGCTTGACAGTCTATAATATAAACTACTTCTATCCAACACTTAGAAGAACCCAACCATTAGAATAACCAACAGGGAATACAAATACACAAGATTCTTTCTTTCAGTAGTTTACAAACTAATGCAGCCTCTCTTCTTGTTTTTTTCACTTAAGCCAAATATAATGCGATTAGCATAAAGTATCTGCTATGCATATTCTTGCCATCTATGCATCATACAACACATGACTAATACAGTAAAACTCTTCTGACTCCTCCCTGTCACAGGGTGACTACAAAAAAATTATTTTCATTAGCCCAAGATATACATGACATAGGGTGACTACTTCTGTCATCACTTTCATACAACCAACTGGAATTTATACATTTAATACCAAAGGACAGTCTCCTCAAAATGTCTTAACAGTTTTCCAGTTAATAGCCAGTCTGTAAAAAAAGTGTCAAAATTTATACTAATGGTCACCTTAAAAATTGCAGACCTCTTCACTTAGCTGAAAAAAAAACACACAATCTATTCTTTGATATTAGTCATTTTATATAAAATGCATCAATCTCTTCATCTATAAATCAATTACTAAAATAACCCATAACACTATACATGAATACTCTAAAAAAGCACCTACAACCATAACAAAATTAAAGTGCAGTTAAAAAAAATAATCACATAACTCCCATGGTCATATTACATCTCATAATTTCAATTTTTGCCACTATGTACTTCTTTAATAATGTCAACTTAAAAACAATTACTTATTATAAAGGTTGCTACACAGTAACATAACTATAAACAAAAACACAAACTCAAGCACAATCTTGTCATTAGCACTCTTAATTATCATCTTACATTCAAACATTTCAAATTACTTGTGGCCTCCATCCTTGCTCACTATTACAAAGCACACTAACAAACCTGGTTCGTAATTCATCTTTAATACAATTAAGCTAATTAAAACATCCAATTATTCCAATGTAAGAACCAGGTAACATATGTATAAACAATAATCAACAAACACCCTTCTACTGGTAAAGTATAAAAATAATATTACTTTATTACAAATGCATTGGGTTGTAAACATCATAATTAATGGAGAAATTTTGACTGGAAAGGTACTAGAAATTAAGATGCCAAGAAGATTTTCAAAGTAAAGTACACAAAGAATGAATTACAGAATTATTGGGATAAAAAAAATATTGCAAAAGAAGGAAAGAATGGATTATAATCTGTGATAACAGATAGAGAACACGAAAAGTATGAAGATATTAGATGAAGAGTTGGTGTTCTTGGAGAGATGCATGGGACAAATTAGGAGACAATATTAAAGAGGCAAAAAAATGGCGGAAAGCAGTATAAAGAAAAAAAATGTATGCAGAGGGGTGATGATGAAAGTATGAAATGTTTTCTTAGAGTGTAGATGGTAAAGATATTTTGGGGAAAAAACAAGAA